>NW_013617430.1:153826-159038 GCF_000695525.1 Brassica oleracea var. oleracea | reverse complement strand
AAGACGGGTAGTTCAACAATCAATATTCAAGATCATAAAGCATGACCAATTTAAGCAATAAACCATTAAAACATAATAAATCAAACACTCTTTATGAGTGTCATATCAATCAACCATATATATATACACGTAGGGCCCAACATAATCATTCTTCCTCCACATAAGGGACACCGGAAATCCCTTCACTATAACACCACACAGGCGTAAGTGTTTGGGAATCGCCCGGTCACGGTCCTCAATCGGAATCGCCGTGCCCCGGTCCTCTATCGGACTCGCCGGGGGCTGTCACATCCATGTGTGACACTCGCCCTTGGTGATCAAGTCAAGTTAAACCGAGCCCACAACTTTCCGGACCACCACCGGCTTAGTAGTACCATTTGAGGAAGCAATGACCTGCAAACTACTACTTGAACCACCACGAGGTTCTCACACAACTGTACCAACACGAGGTACACAACATAACAACATATAATAATCACACAATCACAATAACCTGGGTGCTTAGACTAGGCTTGCTATCCACTTAGCACAGACATCGTCTCAAGCCTCGGATCCACAAAATGACACCTAGACCAGACCGGCTTTCCTAGCTCGGAAACCTTCTCCGATGTCAGGAACCTGCATTAAAAATTGTTAACAAACAATTAACCGTGACTCACTGTGATTAAGCGATGTGGCTCGACTCTTTGATTCCCCTCCAAATCTTCGCCTTGGTACCGTTATGTTAAATCCCAAAACCCAACCTCAATTTCTTGAATGAACTGGGCTGGACTGATCAGAACTCGGAAAGAACTTTCTTTCTCTTCTGGACAGTCTTTCGGAACTTCCCGGCAGGTTATCGGTCTTCAAAAAATGTCTATACTTCTAAAGCACCTCACTTCTTTCTCTCTCTCTCTCTCTAAGCCACGTTTTGGAGTGTCTCTGGTGTGTCTGAATGAGTAAAAATGAACCAGGGTAGTTGGGTATATATAGAAGTTGTCGGCCAATAAGAATGAGCCACTCGATCGCCTGTGTGTCGTCCTGCATGCTTCCGGTCGTATGCATGGTGACACATGGGCGTCTACATGCCCTGTTGCATGCTCTCTAGCCATGCCATAAGACACGTCCACGTCCACTTGCCCTTCAGCATGTCTAGTGTTCATGCATCGCGACACACGGGCCTCTGCATGTCGGTTCGCATGCGCAGATCGCAGGTATTGCGACACCTCGTGCTTCTGTTTGTCAAGCTGCATGGAACTTCTTCATTCAAGTCTACACCTCCTTCTTCTGTTGACACTCAGTAGGTTAAATGGTCGACACCACGTCCTGATCCCTTAGATCAATCCACCTCGAGCTTCTCGGTCGATTTGCGCGATTTCGGCCCTTTTGGTGAATTCTCGTCCCGCGATCAATCCCGAATATTTTTCCGCTCCCGTTCTGATGAGATAAATATTTATAATAGACTACATAATAACCTTAACCTTGAGGATAAAAATTTCCCGAGCCTTCGGCTTCCCCGAGAAATTCCATTAACCCGAAATTAGGGTTTTTGTTTTTTAAGATGGGGTATTACATCCTCCTCCCCTTATTAGAATTCGTCCCCGAATTCTCTAAGGATCCGGTGATCCCCCTTCTTCCATTACTACATCTTCGTGGAAGAACTCTGGATGCAATGCTTTGAATCTTGATTCATCCTCCCAGGTCACAACTACACGGTTCCGCTTACCCTAGAAAACTTGAAGTTGAGGAATTTCTCGTTTCTTCAATCTTCGTATCCGACGTTCACCTATTCGAATTGGTCCCTCTGGATAAGTGAGGTTTATTTCCAGGTTTTCGATTTGCTCTCACTCAATAGCGTTGGGATCATAAACTTGTTTCCGCAACATTGATACGTGAAATACCAGATGTGTTTGCATCTCTCCAGGTAGGTTTAGACGATAAGCTACCTCTCCGATTTGTTGTATAATCTGGTAAGGCCCAATGAATCTTACCGCTAGTTTCCTGACCTTCCCGAATCTGTCCTTTCCTTTTTGAGCTGACACTTTCAGATAAACCCAATCACCAATACTGAACACCATTTCTCTCCTTGATTGATCAGCGTACTTCTTTTGTCTATCCTACGCTTTCTTCATATTGGTTTGAATGATCTCCAGTTTTTTCATCGTCTCTTCTACAATTTCGGGTCCAAACTCTCTTCTTTCTCCAACTTCGGTCCAGCATAAAGGTGTTTTGCATGGCCTCCCATAAAGCGCCTCATATGGTGCCATACCTATGCTAGAATGAAAGCTGTTGTTGTAGGAGAATTCGACTAATGGAAAATGCTTTTCCCAGCTTCCCGCCCATTCCAATATACACATCCGCATCATATCCTCTATGGTACGAATGGTTCTTTCGGTTTGGCCGTCCGTCTCGGGATGATACGCGGTGCTTATGAATAACTTAGTTCCAACTGCTTCTTGTAACGCCTTCCAAAAATTTGAGGTGAATCTAGGACCTCCATCGGAGACTATATCTGTTGGCACACCATGCAATCTCACAATTTGGTCCACATACATCTCTGCCAATACTTCTACCTTATCGGTTTCCTTCATAGGTAACAAGTGCGCCACCTTCATCAGACTGTCGACAATTACCCATATTGCATAATTTGATCTACCTCGAGCCGGGGGTAACCCAGTGATGAAATCCATGGATATGGAATCCCATTTCCACTGAGGTACTGGCAAGCTTTGTAACAATCCTTATGGAATCTGATGCTCGACTTTGACTTGTTGATAAGTTTGACATTGAGCCACCCATCGCGCCACTGATTTCTTCATTCATGGCCAATGATAATACCTTCGGATATCTCGATACATTTTCGTACTCCTGGGGTGGATACTGAGTAACGAATGATGCGCCGACTTTAAAATCTCATCTTGTAGCCCTTCTCCTTGTGGTACTGAAATCCTCCCATTATGTAATAGTGTACCATCTGGCGCCATATGATAGCCACTTGGGTTTGGACTTTCTTGACTCTTGACTTCCTCAATAATTCTCTTTAACTTTTCATCACGTTGTTGCTCCTATCTGATCCATGCGATTAAAACCGCCTGGTTTACAGCAAGCATGCCTAATGTCTCAATTGGCTCTCCTTCAATTGCCCATAAAGTCATCAACTTAAGTTCATTCGATAACGCTTCCACTTCCTTTCCAACATCTCCTACGACTTAGTGCATCTGCGACTACATTAGCCTTGCCTGGATGATATTGAATCTTCAGGTCGTAATCCGCCATAAACTCCATCCATCGCCTTTGTCGGAGGTTCAAATCAGGCTGCGTGAACAAATACTTGAGACTCTTATGATCTGTGAATACTTCCACGACTTCTCCATATAAGTAGGATCTCCAAATCCTTAACGCAAACACCACTGCCGCCATTTCAAAGTCGTGTGTTGGGTAGTTCTCTTCATGCTTCCTGAGTTGCCTTGATGCATAAGAAATTACTTTGCCTTCCTGCATCAACACACAACCCAACCCAACCCTAGAAGCATATGCGTACACAGTGTAAGGTTTACCTTGTTCAGGTAATGCCAATACCGGTGTTGTGGTCAAAGATTTCTTCAGTCTCTAAAATGCTTCCTCCGTTTCTTTTCCCCAGATGAACGGAACTCCTTTTCCAGTCAACTTTGTCAGGGGCTTAGCTATCGAAGAAAAGTTCTTGACGAACTTTCGATACTACCCGGCTAACCCGAGGAAACTTCTTACCTCGGTTACCGTTGATGGTCTTTGCCATTCTTCAATCGATTTCAGCTTTTCTGAATCTACTGAAACTCCTTACCTAGACACTCGGTGGCCCAAGAACCCGATTTTGCTTTACCAGAAAGAACACTTGCTGAACTTGGCATACAAATTTTGGTTCCTTAACCGTTCCAACACTAGCTTCAAGTGTGCTTTGTGCTCGACCTCTGTCTTGGAATATATTAAAATGTCATCGATGAAGATTATCACGAACTTGTCGAGATAATCGTGGAAGACTTCATTCATCAATCTCATGAAGGCCGCTGGTGCGTTAGTAAGTCCAAAAGGCATTACTACGAACTCGTATTGTTCATAACGAGTTCTAAACGCAGTCTTCATGACAAATCATCCTCGGTCAAGAAAACGTCCCAGCGTATGTTCCCGAGATAAAGCTTTGTTCGAATTCTATTTAGATCAAACATAAGCCGTCAGAAACATACCCAGACCAGCTACGGATAGGTCCGAGTATGACGATCAGAACACGGACGAACCAAGCTCGGTCATTAAGTAACTACCGCACAAGCACGCTGTCCGGTCGCTACGTAGCGACCGAGCGTTCGTCCAGCTCGGTCACTACGTAGCGACCGAGCTTCCATCCCGCTCGGTCGCTACGTAGCGACCGAGCGTCCGTTCCGTTCGGTCGCTACGTAGCGACCGAGCTGTTCCAAAACGTCGATAGGACATTAATCCATGCATTCTCGTCTACCCTTCGATGCTATCTCCCGAAGACCGTAGCGAACCCATTTCATGTTTCCCGCCATTCTAAGTCATCGATCAAACTTTACGGTAAAAACCGTGGAAAGTTCGTTTTTTATCGAAAGAATCCGTAATAAACGCTTCGAGTCAGAAGACGGCCCAAAGGGACCTAAGACATGACTCGAGGCCCAACTTACGATTTCTTAACCAACAGCCCGTAAGCCGCATGACGGTTTACGCTTGGTTCGCAAGGAAAGATAAATGTCAAGTTTCCGAGGATAAATACGAAATTTTGAAGATAATTACGAAGATGGGAAAAAATGGAATATCTCCATTTTTATGCTATGATGGCTTAAGGGCAGAAGAGGAAAAGCGTAAACCGACCTAGGAGCCAGTATATAATGAGTCCTAGGCGAGAGGCATGGGGGGAGACTTTTTTCGGAGCAAACTTAGCACTTAGAGCGATTTATGCATATTTCCGTTTTTGTTATTTCGAGCTGCGACTCATTTATGTTTAGCTGTCTTAGGGTTGCTAGAACTAGGAATCTTGCCAACAGCTCTCGAGCCCAGGCTTATACCTTGTTGTAACGCTCAAACACGGATTCAAAATAAGATCTATTTTGCTCTCTTTTTACGATTTTTGTACTTTGTCGTTGATATCTCGTGTTCTGATTGCTTAGTGTGTGGTATTAACAGATCTCCGGGACCTCTGGGAAATTAGGGTTTTCCTAGTTTCCTAATTTAAACGGAAATCAAC
>NW_013617430.1:152534-153764 GCF_000695525.1 Brassica oleracea var. oleracea | reverse complement strand
CATCACGCTCAAACAGACATGTCAACTGACGACGCGAATAACGTGCAGACTCCTCTTAACGGAAGCAGTGGCACTGATCTGCACACTCCCGCAGCGGACGTATCCGCGGCCAACGCTCCAGCCAACGCCGCGGTGCTCGAGGAGTTTAAAAAGATGTCCGCCACCTACGAAAAAAGGTCGGAAGAACAGGATAAGCTAGTGAGCACCTTGACCAAACAAGTTGAAACTTTAACGGCAAGGACTCGAGCAATCCGCCCCCGCGGAACCACTAAAGTCCGCGGGGGAACCACAAAAGTCCACGGAAAAGACTCGACTTCGCTACCCCACTCGATAGGCTTGGAGCCGCGCGGGAACAACCTTTGGGTCAAAACCCTAGCGAAAAATCTCCCGTCGAAAAGGGGAACCCTGAAAGTCCTCCGCCTCCCGCGAAAGATTCGGAGGATAATGAAGTCGAGCACGTCGACCTGGATCCTAGCGATGTCTCCAACGATACCGATGAGGACGTCGACAGACATCCAAGAAGGACCAGAAGTTGATCTGCTCGGGAAAGCTCTCCGTTCGACAAATCGATGACGCAAGAGGAGGAATTCCTTTATTGGAATGAACAAGAAGAGCTGTCAGAAAAGGAAACCGAGCTCACTCGCAGTAAACGCTGACAGGCTCGGAAATCTGCTGGCGAGACGTCGGATATCCGCGATCTTCGCGACTATATCACCAAGACTGCGGCAGAATTAAGAGCCATGAAATCCCAAATCCATCACGCTACCAGCGCTGCACCCAAGATCGACAGGCTGTTGGAAGGTGCTCAGAAGACCCCCTTCACCACTCGCATCTCAGATATGAGGGTATCCGATCCGGGAAAAATCAAAGTACCAAAGTATGATGGTACGACCGATCCAAAGGCGCACCTTCAGGCCTTCCACATCACGATGGGAAGAGCGAGACTGAAGCACAGCGAAAAAGACGCCAGCTACTGCCGCCTGTTCGTCGAGAATCTGGAAGGAGCAGCCTTCGAATGGTTCGCACGCCTTAAGTGAAACTCTATCGGGTGTTTCCGATAGCTCGCATCGGAATTTCTCAAGCAATACTCTATGTTCATAGATACAGAAACTTCTGATGTCGATCTCTGGAGTCTGTCCCAGAGGGAAGACGAACCCCTCCGCGAGTTCATCAGCCGATTCAAGCTGGTAATGTCCAGGGTCAGCGGGATAAGCGACAAGGTGGCCATTG
>NW_013617430.1:151905-152452 GCF_000695525.1 Brassica oleracea var. oleracea | reverse complement strand
TGGATGCCCTCCACAAGGAGACGGACTACATCATAATCGAGGAAGAAATGAAAGTCTTATCGCAAAAACATAAGTCGCCAAGACCATCCTCGAAAGATGTAGATCCACAAACGAAGAAGAAGAACTCTCGTAACGACAAGTATGTCCGTCACGAGGGGGAAGATCTCCAAGGAGCACACAATTACGCGATCAGTTCGGACCAGGGCCAAACCACGGGTAATACGTGGACTTGCAATCGAGGATATGACGAAAACGCCTTCTGCGAGTTCCACCTTCTGCGAGTTCCACCAGTCCCGAGGACACTCCACGACTAACTGCAATGTCTTGGGAGCAAGGCTGGCCGCGAAGCTACTAGCTGGAGAGCTCTCGGAAGTGACCAGCGTGAAAGATCTCATCCTCGAGACCGATCGCCCCCGCAACACGGACAAAAATCCGCCCGCAGAGAAATCTCCTCAAAGAAACCAATCTGGGGATAAACGCGGAGGAGGCCAAACAACAAAGGAAACGATAACAATCGTCGCAGAGTCAACATGATCATTGGAGGATC
>NW_013617430.1:149162-151853 GCF_000695525.1 Brassica oleracea var. oleracea | reverse complement strand
GCCATCAAGGCTTACCAGCGGAAGGCGGAGTCGAGCGCAAACTGGCCTACATGGTCTCTTACCCGAGATGGTCAAAATTGCTCTGTCACCTTCACGAAGGAGGAAGCTGGCGGGATCGACCAACCTCACTGCGATCCGCTCGTCATAGATCTCGCCATACGAGATCTGGAAGTCGGAAGAGTACTCATTGACACGGGAAGCACAGTTAATGTAATCCTCCGCGACACTCTCAATCGGATGAGCATTGAACTCGGAGAAGTAACTCCAACGCCGAAACCGCTCACGGGTTTTTCAGGAGAAGTATCAATGACCCTCGGGTCAATCCAGCTGCCAGTCATGGCCAAGGAGAACACGAAAATCGTCGAATTCGCGGTGGTCGATCATCCTGCCATCTACAATGTGATCATGGGAACCCCATGGATCAACGCCATGCAAGCCGTTCCATCGACATACCACCTAGGTATCAAATTCCCGAACCCAAACGGAGTCGCAGATATCTGGGGATGTCAGAAATAGTCGCGACTATACTTCCTCGCGGAGAACAAGTTAAGATAAATGACGACTTCTGCAACGGCAAATCGCAAGCGCACGAAGATAGACCAATCATAGGCCAAAAACGCTTCAAGGAAAGACGATTTAACATCGTCTGCTGACTCAAACGCTTCGGACGTCGAAACTCAACACGAGTCCAAAACCGACGCTACAACTCAACCGGAACATCTGGAAAATAACTCTGACCCGGCCACGGTCATCACGATCAGGGAGGTTAGCACGGCGAAAACCGCCGAGTAAAAACGCTCGCGGCATAAAACAGAACTACGAGATGGCTTGATCCTCGAAAGAGGTACGTAGGCAGCTCGTCGAAAGGCGAGTTCAGCTATCCCCCTCTCTAAAAAGGGGGGGGGAGTGGGTGCGTATACTCATATACTCCCACATAGGAAAATACGCGTTATTGTAATCGAGTTTTTAGAGATTTTAAAAAAAAAATTCTCTCTTTATAATATGCATTGCTCCTTTTTAATTAAAACGCTTAAGCTTCAGTTAAACGAAAAAGTCTCTGGACACGCCGAGAAAATCTACGAACGTTAAGACTCTTGTCAGCGGCCTCATCCTGCCCAAAATCGGAAAATAATCTTTCTTCAGCACCGAAAATATTTCGTATAGTCTTCGAAACAACCACGAGACGTCGCCAAGTTAAAATTCGAGATGATGCGAACAAATTGTCCGACCACGACCACAAAAACCTTACACCCCGTTCGTCGATTGGCCCCGACGAATGCATCAACCGTCTTAAACAAACGCAACTTGATCACTCTTTTGATCTTCGAACGTCCAACACATAGACGAAAGAGCGCTACAAAAAAAAATCCGAAATTTTGGTCTAGCACTTCCAGTTGGCTTAAAAATTGTCTCTGGAAAGATGCTCGATTCATACCATACAAGTCATATAAGCCGAGAACCTATCGCGAACTTTAAATCGGTACGAATCTGGTAGAAATCGCAACAGGAAAATCGATAGCCGGCTAGTCACCGCACAAACCTTAAAACTGAGAGTAAACCTAGGTCTTGCCCTAAACCCATCGCATTGGTCTCAGACATCTCAAGACATGACATCTAAACGATACGAGATCCTAAACCATGTCTCTCTGTTCACATCTCAACGTTCCCGAAAGTTGTTAGAATAAGAAATATTTACGAAAAGTCACGAACGAACCCACATATTGAACGTTCCAACGAAATTAAATATGAGACGACAACTCAAATTTACTTCAAATTTACTCGAAACAATTTGAAATAAAACGTCCATCATATATAAAGACCGCATAAAGCGGTGGGATATCAAAGCCACATTCGGCAGAAAAAGACAAATAAAAGCCATACTCGGCAACAAACGCAGGATAAATAAACAACCTCCTCCCTCCAGATTTTCACTCCACCTCTCAAGGTTCAAAGTAAAAGTTCCCGGACAACGAAGCTCCAAACGCATCCGCGGGATGATCCACCTCCCCGCAATCACCGGGAAACTCGGTCGTGGTCTCTACGGTGTCAGGAGAAACCGGGATGGGATCCCAAAATCCCTGAATCCTCCCTTCGATCGGAGGAATGAGCGCCTCGGCGCGAGTATGATCCTTCATGCCACCCTTCATTAACTCCATCTCCTTCTCGAAAACGTAATCGTCCGCCCACGTCTTCCAAAGGCTCCCAACTGAACCGCGACACTCACGGAAATCGCCTAGCGAAGTGAAAGCATCCTTGAGGTTCCTGTACTCGACCTGGAATTGAGAGGTGCGAGTCTTCATCACCTCGACAATCTCCCTCTTGCCCTTCCGTTCCGCCTTACGAACAGCCCTCGCATGATCACGAGCGAGTTGCGCATCTCGTGCCAACATCTCATCTCGCATGCGAGCAAGATCCTTTTCCGCTTTCTCCGCTTTAAAGCGATAGATCATGGCTTCTCTATGACTCACCTCATTGGCCGATCCATGCAAGTTCAAGCCCTGCAAAACCGATTCCCTTCCATTCGGCCTTACGAACAGCCCTCGCATGATCACGAGCGAGTTGCGCATCTCGCGCCAACATCTCGTCTCGCATGCGAGCAAGATCCTATTCCGCTTTCTCTGCTTTAAAGTGATAGATCATGGCTTCTCTATGGCTCACCTCAATGGCCGATCCAAGCAAGTTCAAGCCCTG
>NW_013617430.1:130466-149044 GCF_000695525.1 Brassica oleracea var. oleracea | reverse complement strand
GACAACTTCCGGCCTCCCCGACTCGTTCGTAGCCGGAGGAGCATCGAATCCCGAGGAAAGACCAGCAAAGAAATCATCAAAGTCCGGAATAGGGACCTCGCTCGTACCGCTTCCATCGCCGAAAGCAAGGTCTGGATTCCATCCTGGAAGCATGGAATCGTCCACCGAAAACTATATGTCACCAAGGTCAATATCTTTCCCCTTCGAAGAATTCAGCCCCGTTGCAACCATGGGAGCAGAGTCGGGATCTTGGTCATCGGGCTCGGAGTTACTCCCTGTTTCCCGCCCAAAGCAGGACTAGGATGCACAAACCTCAACGCCTTTCAAACTCTCTTCGGCGTAAAGGAAGTCTAGAAAAAAGGACCGTTCCTGAGAAGATCCCTCACCGCGATAATATCCTCAGGGAACGGAGCAAGAGGATTGATGAAGGGACGATCGTTCGGCAACCTCTTGAACAATGGGATACAACTCTTTTCAACAGACATGAAGTTCCGAGGGACCAGCCTATACTTGTCTGTATCCTTGACGATCTGTAACCTAAGAAGCGCTTCAAAGTGATCGACGGTAAGGGAGAGACCATGCTCGTAGCTCAGGATCAGGACTCCAATGAGGTGCTGGATGCCAAGGGGGTTCAGTTAGCTTATCGCCACCTCAAAATGTTCCAACACTCGGACGATAATTTCGGAAATCGGGAACCACAAGCGACAGCGCACTACGAATGCTTCGTAACAAGTAAAGTAACCCTCGTAGAGAGAAAAAAAAAAAAGAAGAAATTTTTCAAGAGACCTCTCTATGAGAATGAGTAAGTGTAAAGGTTGTGAAGAAGTTACCTCCCTTCTTATAGGCAAGAGAAATTACTATTTACTTGCGGATTTTCAGACATGTACTTCGCCCAAATACACCAATCTCATCCGAACTCGCCATACCACGCGTTAGAATCTCACTAGAAATCCACGATTCTAGCGAGCTGGGGGGCTAACTGTTGGGGTCGAAGACGGTTACGACGAAGTTAACGTCCAAATCCCCGCAGAATACAAGTATGTCTTTCCGCAACAAATCATGCTCGGTCAAGAAAACGTCACAGCGTATGTTCCCGAGATAAAGCTTCGTTCGAATTCTATTTAGATCAAAGATAAGCCATCGGAAACATACCCAGACCAGCTACGGATAGGTCCGAGTATGATGATCAGAACACAGACGAACAAAGCTCGGTCATTAAGCAACTACCGCACATGAACGCTGTCCGGTTGCTACGTAGCGACCGAGCTCGAGCCAAGCTACGTAGCGACCAAGCGTCTGTTCCGCTCGGTCGCTACGTAGCGACAGAGCTCGAGCCAAGATCGGTCGCTACGTAGCGACCGAGCTCGAGCCAAGCTTGGTCGCTACGTAGCGACTGAGCGTCCGTCCCGCTCGGTCGCTATGTAGCGTCTGTTCCGCTTGGTCGCTACGTAGCGACCGAGCTCTTCTGAAACGTCGATATGACATTAGTCCATGCATTCTTGTCTACCCTTCGATACGACGTTACCCCAGAGTCGAACAATACATGTGTGGGACGCCCCGCAACATGTAAAGTTCCTGCCACAACATCAATATATATCAACAACATAATAATTATCCAATAGAAATTAACCAATCCATCACAAGCAATCACACAACACAAAGTCAAATTAGTAAGGTTAAAGAATCCAAATACCTGTGATGGGACCCGTAGATAGGCCTGGAGGTTTAGGATCATCTAGTTCTAAAGCGTAAACTCTACCTCCTATAGCTTGCCTTTTTGGTGCTGGTGCGATTGCAGGTGGAGCTGGAGGAGGATGGACAGTGATTGGCGTAGCTGGGATAGGACGGTTGACGCTGCACTGGGTAGAGATTTTCCCTTTCTTTCCACATGTGAAACATGTAGGATTGTAGGAGTTTGACTGAAAGGATCCAGGTTTCTTCCCGAAGCATTCACTTGACTTATGGCCTATCTTGTCACAGTTAAAGCATTTTCCTGTGAACAAAGATCGTCGACTTGGCCCTCCCGATTCCTTTTCCTTATCTTTACCCTTAAATTATCTTTGGTTTCCACCATACTTTCCTTCTTGATGCTGCTTGGATTTCTTACTTGCCGCCTTCTCAGCTTCCAATCTGATCTCCACATTCACAACCTTTTCCACTAGCTCGGTGAGACTCACGTAGTTCCCGACTGCTAGTCTATTTTCTAACACTGGTTTTAGACCATACATGAAGTTAGATATCATGGTCTCATCATCATCTTGTCCTCGCAGCACGTGTCGTCGCGGTCGCATAAATTCAGATTCATATTCTCGAACCGTCTTAGCTCCTTGTACCAAGTTTGCAAACTGGCATTGAAGCCTTATCTTGGATTCAGGAGTGAAGTACTTGCGTTCAAATTCATTTTTGAATGCCGCCCAAGTGGTAACCAGATGTCTCACTTGGCGATCCCTACTCTCCCACCATTCTGCCGCGTCTTTGTCTAAGTAACACACTTCCATCTTCTTCTTAGACTCTTCAGAACACATCAGGGTCTCGAAGTTTTTCTCCATAGTTCGAAACCACTGGTCGGCTTGAAATGGATCTGTACCTCCTTCAAAATGTGGTGTCTTCATATTCTTCATGGCAGTTATCAATGGTAACATCGGTGTACTAACTGAAGGTTGTGGTGGCACGAGGGGTTGAGGTTGCACTTGAGGTTGTTGTAGTGACCTCGCTATCACGTCATGAAGCATCTTCAAACTGTGGTCCATTCCTTCTCCTTGTTGTGGTTGATCATGAACTTCGTGTTCAATCGGGTTGTTCCGCCTAATTGGTCTTGGTCCTTGGACACTTGACTCACTATCATCTGTTTCTGGTCTTCTCCTTACAGTACGGTTTGTTGGAAAGTTTTCTTCTGGTGGAATCTCTTGATCATGTCCAAACAAATTGTTGTTTCTTCCTACATTTTCTTCACTGGATCCTTGGTTGGTGTGCGCCAATGTTTGCACCCTTCCCTCGGATTCATATCCCAGTCATTTCTTCTTGAGGCTCTTTTTGTACCCAGCATCTAATCATGTCCTCCTTCACTCCGTCCCCTTCTTGCCATCTGCAATCCACGAACAGGGAATTTCCTATTAAGAATACTAATTAAAACGGAACTCTGCTGGGTTCCTAACACATCTTTTGCGAAACATTTCACTCGATAAAACATGAAAAGTACGTGATTGACCGCATGATCTAAACCATGCTCTGATACCACCTCTGTAACACCCCCGAACCGTTTTTAGACATCGGTCAACCATTCAGGCAACAATCAAACAAGAACATGCCCAAACGACCTTCCTCTGCCAAGTTCGGAAGTGTTACAACGGGTTGAAAATAGACTTTCCAAGTCACAAAACATAATTCTGTAACCCAGAATATCCATTCAAAACTTGTTTCCTCTAATCTTCGGCATGAGGCTTTGCAACACGTACCGAATCATAGAGTTGTGTTAGATTGGACTAACCTAATATCCGATTCCACACGTCACGAATATAAAACATACTTTGTTTTATATATATAAAACATGAAGTTCACAAGTCCAATCTACACCAGCTCCTACAATTCCGCGAGCGCTATGGTCCTTTGTACTGGTCGCCTGCAAAAGGATGTGAGGAGTGAGTGAACTAGTTTCACTCAGTGAGCCAGGGTTCCCTATCTAGCATATACAACTACCCGTCATTCTAAACCCCACCCCAAACACAAGTAAAACGGGTAGTTCAACAATCAATATTCAAGATCATAAAGCATGACCGATTTAAGCAATAAACCATTAAACCGTAATAAATCAAACACTCTTTATGAGTGTCATATCAATCAACCATATATATACACTCCTAGGGCCCAACAGAATCATTCTTCCTCCACATAAGGGACACCAACAATCCCTTCACTATTACACCACACAGGCGTAAGCGCTTGGGAATCTCCCGGTCACGGTCCTCAATCGGAATCGCCGTGCCCCGGTCCTCTATCGGACTCGCCGGGGGCTGTCACATCCATGTGTGACACTCGCCCTTGGTGATCAAGCCAAGTTAAACCGAGCCCACCACTTTCCGGACCACGACCGGCTTAGTGGTACAATTTGAGGAAGCAATGACCTGCAAACTACTGCTAGAACCACCACGAGGTTCTCACACAACAGTACCAACACAAGGTACACATCATAACAACATATAATAATCATAAAATCACAATAACCCGGGTGTTTAGACTAGTCTTGCTATCCACTTAGCCCAGACACACCGTTACTTGGAAGTTGGATCATGGCAGGAGGCCGGATCTAAATGAGTAACGGTTTGACTAGTTAATAATTAAGGTTATGTTGATTGAGTTGATGGCATGCTTGTTATTGCTTGAGAACCGTAGTAGCATGCTAATGGTTAGGTTGATTGGTAAGTTAGCGAATGCGGAATGCTTAGATGATATCGCTAAGTTGTGGATAGTTAGGTATTCTGGAATTTGTCTTTGTGCTAGATTCTGGAATATGATGGATTGTGTTAATTTGCGATTAATACTAGGAACCTTGTTTTATTTTTACCGGTTTAGTATTAATAATATATTGGCCATATAGCATTAGTGTAACCCACAATGCTAGGCATGTTTAATGTGAAATGTGTTGATTGTGTGGAGATTAATACTAGGAACCTTGTGTTATTTTTACCGGGTTTAGTATTAATCATATATTGGCCGATAGCATTTGTGTAACCCACAAGGCTGGGCATATTGGGGGTGAGTCAAGCCTCGGATCCACAAACTGACACCTAGATCGGACTGGCCTTCCTAGCTCGGAAGCCGTCTCCGATGTCAGAAACCTGTATTAAAAATTGTTAACAAACAATTAACCGTGACTCACAGTGATTAAGCGATGTGGCTCGACTCTTTGATTCCGAATGTTGACCAAACCCCTTTTATCTCCTCCAAATCTTCGTCTTGGTACCGTGATGTTAAATCCCAAAACCCAACCTCAATGTCTTGAATGAACTGGTCTGGACTGATCAGAACTCAGAAAGAACTTTTTTTCTCTTCTGGACAGTCTTTCGGAACTTCTCGGCAGTTTATCGGTCTTCGAAAAATGTCTATACTTCTAAAGAACCTCACTTCTTTCTCTCTCTCTCTCTCTCTAAGGCACGTTTTGGAGTGTCCTTGGTGTGTCTGAATGAGTAAAAATGAACCAGGTTAGTTGGGTATATATAGAAGTTGCTGGCCAATAAGAATGAGCCACCCGATCGCCTGTGTGTCGTCCTGCATGCTTCCGGTCACATGCGTGGCGATACATGGGCGTCCACATGCCCTGTTGCATGCTCTCTATCCATCCCAGAAGACACCTCCACGTACACTTGCCCTTCATAATGTCTGGTGTTCATGCATCGCGACACACGGGCCTCTGCATGTCGGTTCGCATGCGCAGATCGCAGGTATTTCGACACCTCATGCTTCTGTGTGTCAAGCTGCATGGAACTGCTTCATGCACGTCTACACCTCCTTTTTGTGTTGACACTCAGAAGGTTAAATGGTTGACACCACGTCCTGATCCCTTAGATCAAGCCACCTCGAGCTTCTCGGTCGATTTAAGCGATTTCGGCCCTTCTGGTGAATTTTTGTCCCACGATCAATCCCGAATATTGTTCTGCTCCCGTTCTGATGAGCTAAATATTTTTAATAGACTCCAAACTAACCTTAACCTTGAGGATAAAAATTTCTCGCGCCTTCGGCTTCCCCGAGAAATTCCATAAAACCGAAATTAGGGTTTTTTTTTTTTTTTTTTAAGATGGGGTATTACAGTCTTCCCTCTGGGACAGACTCCAGAGGTCCACATCAGACGTTTTTCTATCTATGAACATAGAGTATTGTTTGAGAAATTCCGATGCGAGCTGTCGGAAACTTTCGATGGAGTTTCGCTTAAGGCGTGCG
Source organism: Brassica oleracea var. oleracea (assembly GCF_000695525.1). Lineage (NCBI taxonomy): Eukaryota > Viridiplantae > Streptophyta > Magnoliopsida > Brassicales > Brassicaceae > Brassica > Brassica oleracea. The sequence continues at coordinate 143,110 of NW_013617430.1, read as the reverse complement.
AACCATTCGAGCGCTGCTCCTTCCAGATTCTCGACGAACAGGTGGCAATAGCCGGCTTCCTTTTCGCTATCCTCCAGTCTAGCCCTTCCCATCGTGATGTGGAAATCCTGAAGGTGCGCTTTAGGATCGGTCGTACCATCGTACTTTGGCACTTTGATTTTTCACGGGTCAGATACCCTAGTATCAGAGATGCGAGCGTTGAAGGGTGTCTTCCGAGCCCCCTCGAGCAGCCTATCATTCTCAGGGGCAGCGCTGGTAGCGTGATGGATCTGAGATTTTACGGCCCTTACTTTCTCTGCAGTTTTGGTGATGTAATCGCGAAGGTCGCGAATGTCTTATTTCTCGTCAGCAGATTTCCGAGCTTGTCGGCGTTTGCTGCGAGTGACCTCGGTTTGCTTTTCAGCCAGCTCTTCCTGCTCATCCCAATAGAGGATTTCCTCTTCTTCCGTCATTGGTTTATCGAACGGAGAGCTTTCCCGAGCTGATCGGCTTCTGGTCCTTCTCGGATGTCTATCGGCGTCTTCTTCGGTATCGTTGGAGACGTCGCTGGGATCCAAGTCGACATGCTCGACTTCATTGACCTCCGTGTCCTTCGCGGGAAGTGGAGGACTCTTAGAGTTCCGCTTCTCGGCAGGGGATGCTTCGCTAGGGTTCTGTCCTGAAGGACGTTAGCAAGATTCCAGGCCTTTCGAGTAGGGTTGCGACGTCGAGTTTTCTCCAGCGGATTTTCGTAGATCCGCGGGGAAGGGCAGCACGGGTCCTTGCCGTTAAGGTTTCAACCTTTTTAGTCAAGGTATCCACGAGCTTATCATGTTCTCCCGGCCTCATTTCGTAGGCGGAGAACATCATTTTGAACTCCTCGAGCGTCGCAGCGTTAGCAGTTGCGTTGGCCACGGAGACGGCCGCTGCCGGAGTGTTTAGGTCGTCGCTGGCTCCTCCGTTGAGAGGAGTCTGCATGTTATTCGTGTTGTCAGTTGACATGTCTGGTTGAGCGCTTTGTGGTTGAGAGTTAGATTAATCCGTACCCCCCTCCTTCTAGCGGCAAACTGTGGGAACCAAAATTCACACTGTCGATTTCCGTTTAAATTAGGAAAGTAGGAGAACCCTAGTTTCCCATATGTCCCGGATATCTGCTAATACCACACGCAAAGCAATCAGAACACGAAACGAAAACAATAATAAAATAAGAAATCGAAAAAGAGAGCAAGATAGTTCTTATTCCGAATATGTGTTTGAGCGTTTACAACAAGGTAAGTGCCTAGGCTACGAGAGCTGTCGGCGAGATTCCTAGTTCTAAAACCCTAAGACGGCAAAAACCTAATTGAGTCGCAGCTCGAATAACAAAAACGGAAAATTGCCTAAAATCGCTCTAAGTGCTAAGTTTGTTGTGTAAAAAGTTCTCCCTTGTGCCTCTCGCCTAGGACTAGGTCGGTTTACGCTTTTCCTCTTCTGCCCTTAGCCGTAATAGCTTAAAAATGGAGATATTCCATTTTTCCCGATCTTCGTAATTATCTTCGAAAACATTTTATTTATCCGCGGAAACTTGACATTTATCTTTCCTTGCGAACCAAGCATAAACCATCATACGGTTTATGGGCTTTTGGTTAAGAAATCGTATGTGGGCTTCGAGTCATGTCCTAGGTCTCTTTGGGCCGTCTTTTGACTCAAAACGTTTATTACGGCTTCTTTAGATAAAAACGAACTTTCCGCGGTTTTTATAGTAAAGTTCGATTGATGACTTCAATTGACGAGAAACATGAAATGGGTTTGCTACGGTCTTCGGGAGATAGCATTAAAGAGTAGACGAGAATGCATGGATTCGTGTCGTATCGACGTTTTAAGAAAGTTCGATTGCTTCGTAACGATTGAAACATGCACGTGCTCGGTCACTACATAGCGACCAAGCTTGGCACGAGCTCGGTCACTACGTAACGACCGAGCAGTACGCGCTACGTAGCGACCGAGCGGTGCGCATGCTCGGTCGCTACGTAGCGATTGAGCGGTGCGCGTGCTCGGTCACTACGTAGCGACCGAGCGGTGTGCGTGCTCGGTCGCTACGTAGCGATCGTGCGGTGCGCGTGCTATAGCGACCGAGCTTGGCTCGAGCTCGGTCGCTACGTAGCGACCAAGCAGTGTACATGCTTGGTCTCTGCGTAGCGATCGTGATTGGCTTGTCCGTGGTCCGATTGCCACACTCGAGCTTGTCCGTGGCTGGTTTGGATACATGTCTGTTGCCTTGGGACAGCCGGTATTTGATTCAACCGAGATTTGAACAAGATTTTAACCGCGAGACTCCTTGTGACCGAGCAGTGTACATGCTTGGTCGCTGGGTAGCGATCGTGATTGGCTTGTCCGTGGTCCGATTGCCATACTCGAGCTTGTCCGTGGCTGGTTTGGATACGTGTCCGTTGCCTTGGGACAGCCGGTATTTGATTCAATCGAGATTTGAACATGATTTTACCGCGAGATTCTTTGTAGAGATTCTTTTTACGATGAGTATCTTCGGTAAAAATGTTCACGCCGATTCTTTGCGGAGATTTGGACATTAACTTTGTCATAACCGTTTTCGACCCCAACATCCTGCCTGGGATCTGGAGGAATTCAATACTTGAGTATTTTTCCAACAAGGACCCCAAAACCAAGTCCGGAGCAGGACCCTGGAAGCCGGAGGCAAGAACCCGAAGCCGGAGAAGGAAACCGGAAGCTGGAGTAATCTCTTGATGGAATATTTTTCCCCAACAGTTTGCCCCTTATTTTCTGGTTTCATGTTTGAAGGCAGGAAATAACTTGGTTTTCTTCATAGGACTTCGTGAGCAGCACCATAGTATCAAGTTCCTCGTTAAGTTTGGTGTAGGACGTCGGCTCGTGGCATGGGCCATCAAACTTCCTTGTCGGTAGTGCTCAGATGTACTTCCGCTCGGTTTGAAAGGATTTGCAGCCTGATTGAAGATGTATGCCCTGAAGAATGGACAAAAATCTTTGATCCCATGCAGACACGTGGTAGACATGCTTCAATGGGCATGTGTTTAGTCTGTGTGAGGATGGTCACGTCGATGTAGTTGTACCCTTGATTCCGATGGCCTGGAAGTGGATAATCAGGAAAAACCACCATGTAGGACCTAGTAAATGCTCTAAGGGCGGACATCGCTGTTGCGCAGGATCAAGTTGAGCCTGTAAGACATTCTTCTTCTCCTTTAAAAGGATGAGACGTTGCCCCCATGGTGGGGATTGGTCGGAGTTGGCCGAAAGTTTGATGGAGAAGCCGGGAAAGTCTGCATAAAGGGTGATGCTTCCACTCATACCCTAGATGCTTGTGCTACTCCTGGACTTTCGTCCTGGAACCCGGAGGCTGGATGGACTTTCGTCCTGGAACCCGGAGGCTGAAGGGTGAATCCCTTCTTCAAACCCGGAGGTTTTAGGATGTAGCCCTTTTGGACCTGGAGGTCGTAAGGTTTTATATCGAGCTCTGCCCCTGTGAGTAGGCTGCTCTTAATCGTGTGCGACATTGCACTCTGCCCCCGTAGGTAGGCCACTATCAATGTCATTTTTTAGATGTTGCATTCTAGATGGACTCTTGTCCTGGAACCCGGAGGCTGAAGGGTGAATCCCTTCTTCAAACCCGGAGGTTTTAGGATGTAGCCCTTTTGGACCTGGAGGTCGTAAGGTTTTATATCGAGCTCTGCCCCTGTGAGTAGGCTGCTCTTAATCGTGTGCGACATTGCACTCTGCCCCCGTAGGTAGGCCACTATCAATGTCATTTTTTAGATGTTGCATTCTGCAACTCGTAAGTAGGCCACTATCAACATCTGTCTATAAGTTCGTAAACTTTCAGACAGGTATCGCATTCCACGTCCTTTAGGTTGGTTTCTATCGATATAAATTCCCCTACGAAGGGTCCATGGACCTTCGTTTCTGGCCTGGACGCCGTTTATAACCCGGAGGTGTTTTATTAACCCGGAGGTCATGTGGGAATCTGGAGTATCTCCTTTAGATCCTGAGATCGTATCTGGACCCGGAGAACATGTGGGAACTTGGAGGTTCTCCTTTCGATCCTGAGATCGTATCTGGACCCGGAAGTGATGTGGGAACCCGGAGGTTCTCCTTTCGATCCTGAGATCGTATCTCGACCCGGAGGTTGAGCAAGGACCCGGAGGTCGTTTGGGAACCCGGAGGTTCCTTCAGACCTTGAGGTCGTATTTAGGACCCGAAGATCGTTTTGAACCCGGAGGTTTCTTTTGGACCCGGAGGTCGTTTCGAACCCGGAGGTTGTTTTAGACCCGGAGGTCGCTTTGAACACGGAGGTTGCTCTGGACCCGGAGGTCGTTTGGAAACCCGGAGGTTCCTCTAGACCCGAAGGTTGTTTTGAACCCGGAGGTTTCTTTTGGACCCGGAGGTCGTTTTGAACCCGGGGTTATATAAGAACCTGGAGGTTTACCTTTTCCAGGCCCTGAGATCTTTTCAAGACCTGGAGACTGCATGGGGACATACCTTAGGTACGGGCCAGAGAAAGACCTCCGGTATAACTTCTGCTGGGAGATACAATACCTCGCGGCCTGCTTCTTGATTTTTCTGGCCTCGCTACGGTCTTCTGGGAGGGTGTCGGCCTCCAGGTACCGAATCAGGGGATACTAATATGGCTATTCGTTTCGAGGGCGGATGTGGGAACCGAAATTCACACTGTCGAGTTTTGTTAATCGGAGGAAAGCCAAGTTAACCTAGCCTTCCCTGAAGATCCCGGTTATCTGCTGGGCCACACACGACACGATCAATATGAAAGAATAAAATGAAAATAAGTAGAAAAAGAGAATAAGAGGATCTTATTTCCGAATTCTCGTTTGAGCGTGAACAACAAGTAAAGACCTAGGCTACAAGAGCTGTCGGTACGTTCGCAAGTCTAGTGACCTAAATCTAAACTAGTTGAGTCGCAGCTCGATTAGTAAAAACGGAAAAAGATGCCTAAATTGCTCTAAGTGCTAAGTTGCTCTCATGTGCCCTTTTCTCTCTTCGTCCTAGGTCCTCCTTATATACTCCTCCTTAGGTCGGTTCACCTCTTCTTGGGCCGGATTTGTCGCGAAGCGTGCTTTCCCATATTTCCTTCTTCTTCGTGATTATCTTCGGAAATTTGACATTTATCTCTTCCGGCGGATGAGATAAACCGTCATAGCAGCCTTTGGGCTCAAGTCTTTTGGGACCATAGATGGGCCGTTGTCCGTAATTCGGACCCTCTTTGGGCCGTATCGAGACTTAAGAGTTTTTACGATTTTACTCGCGAAGTAGACGTTGGTATAGGCATGGTTCTTCCAACGGAACCCTGTTTCGTTGCATAGCCGAGGCAGTTGGTGTTAAGTTAACCGTAACATTCTCTACTACGAAGAATAGGAAACCGTTCGAGAGACATAACCTTCCCAACTTCCCGAAGACTTTCGACGATGTTTTTTAGAGGGAACATTGGTGTCGTATCCACGGATCCGAAGACTGAGTTACGGAAACTTCGGACGAAGATGCATGGTTATGGGATGGGACTGGGTTCGGAATGGTCCACGGAGAATTGGCCGCGCTCGCCGGGCGAGCTGATCCGTGCAACGGTCGAGCTCGCCGGCGAGTCGACCGGCAACACGGCCATGCTTGCCGGGCGAGCTGGCTCGTGTCGCGGCCGAGCTCGCCGGCGAGTCGACCGGCAACACGGTCTTGCTCGCCGGGCGAGCTGGCTCGTGTCATGGTCGAGCTTGCCGGGCGATCCGTTTCAGCTATTCATTTTCTCGGCTTTTGAAGTTTTGACCGAGATTCGGTTTTTCTGAGGACTTTCGGACATCGATTCCGTCGTGACCGATTTTGACCCCAACTGCGGACCCTAGATTGGCCAGGGCATCGGCTTGTGAGTTCTATTCCCGGGGGATTTGAGTGAGTTTACAGCTCTTGAACTTCTTGATTAGTCTTTGAGTGACCGCCAGATACTGGATCATGCTGTCATCTTTTGCTTGATATTCCCCTTGTACATGGTTAATTATCAGTTGGGAGTCACAGAAGACCTGGATATTCTCTGCCCCCATTTGGTGAGCAAGGTTTAGTCCCGCGATTAGGGCCTCATACTCTCTTTCGTTGTTGGTTGCTTTGAAGTTGCATCTCACGACCCTTGAGGCTGTATTCCCCATTGGCAAGGTAAGCACTATCCATACTCCAGCTCCTCTGACGTTGCTGGATCCGTCAACGTGTAGGATCCATTCTCCTTCTTCCTTAATCTCGCCTTGGAGGCGTACCTCTTGCTCTAAAGCGGGGAGCAAGGCAGGGGAGAATTCAGCCACAAAATTTGACTTTAAAGCCGTGGCAGGTCGAAATATTACGTCGTACTCCCCTAGTTCCACGGCCCATTTGGCTAGGCATCCGGAGACTTCGTGTTTGTGGGGGACCAACTTTACAAGGAAGGAGGTAACAACCACAATTGGATGAGACTGGAAGTAGGGTCGGAGCTTCCGAGCGGCGACTATCAGGGCTAAGGCCAGCCTTTCGAGGTGGCTGTACCGGGTCTCCGCGTCCAGGAGAGCCTTGCTATCATAGTAGAATTGTAGCTGCATGTTCCCCTCCTCGCGAACTAAGACGGCGCTCACGGCGTGTTCGGACACTGCTAGATATAGCAGCAGGACTTCACCGAGTAGTGGCTTGGAGAGGAGAGGAGGAGTGGTAAGATACGATTTCAGCTCTTGGAGGGCGGATTCGCATTCTCCCGTCCACTGGAAATCCTTCGGATTCTTGAGAGTTCCGAAAAAGGCGTGAGATTTATCGGAGACTCTGGAGATGAATCTACTCAAGGCTGCCATCCTTCCCGTTAGCTTTTGAACCTCCTTGATGTTCTTCGGGGAAGGGATCGAGTGGATGGCCCTGATTTTCTCCGGGTTGGCCTCGATGCCCCGGTGGGTTACCATGTACCCGAGGAACTTGCCAGAGCTGACCCCGAATGAGCATTTAGCCGGGTTGAGCTTCATGTTTTATTTCCTGAGGGTGGAGAAGGCGTGCTGCAGGTAAGATATGTGGTCTTCCGCTTCCAAGGTTTTAACCTGCATTTCGTCGATGTAGACCTCCATGGTTCTCCCGATTTTGTCCGCGAACATCATGTTCACCAGCAGCTGATAGGTCGTCCCCGCTTTGTTTAGGCCGAAGGGCATAATCTTATAGCAGTAGATCCCTCTGGATGTCCTGAAGAACGTTTTCTCCTGGACTTCCGGATGCATGAGTATCTGATTATAGCCGGAGAATGCGTCCATGAAGCTCATCAGCTGGTGCCCCGCGGTGGCATCCACCAGCTTGTCGATATGAGGTAGCGGGAAGGGGTCCTTTGGACATGATTTATTGAGGTCCGTGAAGTCAATGTAGACTCACCACTTCCCGTTCTTTTTCTTGACCGTGACGACGTTGGCTAGCCACTCTGGATACTGCACCTCACGAATGTACCCCACGCCGAGCAGGCTCTTGACTTCATCGTTGATGATCGCATCTCTCTCAGGAGAAAACTTCCGTCTCTTTTGTCAAACGGGTTGGTGTAGGGGATCCACCTGCAGCTTATGCATGATGATCTCTGGATCGATCCCAGGCATGTCTGCGTGGGACCAAGCGGTGCCCTTTCCCAACAGCTTGTTGACCTCGATCTTTATTGCGACACAGTCCTCCGTTTTGTGACCGTGGTCTCGGTGGAAGTCGCACCAGAAGCCAGGATTCTGGAAAGAGTTGGGGCTTTCATCTTCAGAGGCCACTTGACCTGCTGGCCCATCTGCCTCAGAACATTGCTAAGCTCCAGCCTTGGGACGCAGAGGTGAGAGATGTCAGGCCACGTGGACACTGCCATCCCTTCTCCCTTCTCGATTGGCCGTTTCTGGTACCTGCCCCGGTTTCGATTCCCGGAGTCCTTAGCTTGTCTTTGAGAGGGTTTCTCGTCTCGCTCGGTTTGGTCTGGTCTGATCGTCTTAGGATCTTCCTTTTGTTGCGCTTTGGCGCGGCTGGCGACGTCTTCCTCCAATTTGACCTGCGCCCAGGCTCGAGATAGGACGTCTTCCATTGTTTTGCACTGGTATTTGGTTAGCTCTTTGTAGAGGTCTCCTTCGAGGAGCAGGCCTCTCTTGAAAGAAGAGATATCAGTGGGGATACTGCATTCGGGGATAGCCACCTTTTCTTGATTGAAGCGGGCTATGTAGCCTCTCAGGGGTTCCGGTCGATGTTGGAGGATTTCGTAGAGGCTGTTAGAGGTTTTCTCCACGTCCCTGCTGCTGGCGAATTGTTCCACGAACTTATCGCTGAGAACTGCGAAGGAAGCTATGGACCTGGAGGGTAAGTTGATATACCATTGAAGAGCAGGTCCGGTCAGAATGGAGCCGAAACCTTTGCACCTGGTAGCTTCGCGTGACCCTTTGGGGAGTGCTACAGCGAGCATCCTCTGTCGTATTGGGCGACGTGGTCGTCCGGATCAGTGGTGCCGTTATACGCCTTGAAACTGGGGAAAGAGAACTTCCTGGGCATCTCGATCAAGGTGATCTCATCCCTGAAGGGAGTGTCGGCGTAGGAATCGGGGTTGCTCTTCCGTATGTGGGGCGCTACCCTTGGGAGTCTCTCAACCATGGATTGCATGGTGTCGAGCCTATCGGAGAACATCTGGTGAAGGTGAGCGATCATGGGAGACTCCGCTCTTGCTGCTTTGTCTGATACTTCCTTATCAGGCTCGGGTTCCGATTCGCTGTCCTCCCCGTCATAGGTCTGAGCGTCCTTAGCCTTTTCTCGCGTAGATGCTTCTCCTCCCGGCGCCGCAGTTGGGAGATTCGTGCCTATCCCGGAGTTAGGTGTTTCCAGAGGTGGCATGGGGCGAACCTGAGTCCGGAATCCACGCTTCTTGTTGCCTGCTGCATTAAGGGCTTGTTTCTCATCTCGGAGGGTAAGATTCTCCGATTCGAGCTGGATGAGCTTCTCGGCGCTCTGCTCCAGTTGCTTAGAGTGTTCGTCGAGTTTTTCCTTAAGGATTTGGAACTCCGAGGACAGCTCGGGATTGGTATCTTCCCGAGATCTATGTAACCCGTTTACTTGACCTTGCAGGTCATCGATTTGTCTTTGGAGTTCAGCCTCTCTCTGAGTAGCTTTGGGTAGCTCGTCATGCTCATCCACCGCCATTATCATGTAATTTAGATTACCCTCCTCCTTCTAGCGCCAAACTGTTAGGGGATTTTTGTGTAGGATCTTTGTGAGTACTACGGAACGATGAACAAGGCTAGTTATTTGTATAGATTTCGTGAGTATTAGAGAGGAATAGTGAGGAGATGTTTTATTAGATAGAACAAGCCGAAACTCCAATGATTGGTGTATAAACCCTAGTTCTAGCCGCCTAGCTAAAATCTCTAAGTCTTGAAGTGTCGATCCCTTGCTTTAGGGTTTGGATTCCCTTTATATAGTCTTCCTTAGGCGGGCCTTAGTCAGTTGGAGTAGGTTAAACTCTTCCATATTCGGAAATATGGAAGGTTCTCCTTATCAGAAGTTTTCCATTTCCCGGAGGAAGGGGGGCGATCATGGGACCAGACCCGGAAAACTCCACAGCGGGGATCCTGGGAACCGGGGTTCCTTCCAGCGGGGATCCAGAGGCCGGTGTCCTGCCTGGGGTCTGGAGGAATTGAATAACTGAGTATTTTTCCCCAACAACATGGATCACTCGGTCCTGTCGTGGTGGCGAGACGGGAGCATCTTCAGTGGGCTTACCCGTTGTCTCCTTGCTTAGATGGCTCTTGGCCTTCTCGAAAAGGAACTCCCTGAGGTGCCCTTTCCTAAGCAGCTCGTTGACCACGATTTTTAGTGCAACGCAGTCCTCTGTTTTGTGACCGTGTTTTGTGACCGTGGTCTCGGTGGAAGTCGCACCAGAAGCCAGGGTTCCGAAAACAGTTGGGGGCTTTTATATTTTGAGGCCACTTGACCTGCTGGCCCATCTGCCTCAGAACATTGATCAGCTCCGGCCTTGAGACGGAGAGGTGAGAGATGTCTGGCCACGTTGACACTGCCATCCCCTCTGCCTTCTCGATCGGCCGGTTCTGGTACTTGCCCCGGCTTTGATTCATGGAGTCCCTAGCTGGTCTTTGATAGGGTTTCTCGTCTCGCTCGGTTTGGTCTTGTCTGATCGCCTTGGGATCTTGCTTTTACGGCGCCTTGGCACTGCTGGCGACGTCTTCCTCCTATTTGACCTGCGCCCAGGCTCGAGATAGGACGTCTTCCATAGTTTTACACTGATATTTGGCCAGTTCCTTGTAGAGGTCTCCGTCGGGGAGAAGACCTCTCTTGAAAGCAGAGATAGCAGTGGAGATACTGCATTCGGGGATAGCCACCTTTTCTTGATTGAAGCGGGCTATGTAGCCTCGCAAGGGTTCCGCTCGGTGCTGGAGGATTTGGTAGAGGCTGTCGGAAGTTTTCTCCATGTTCCTGCTGCTGGCGATTTGCTCTACAAATTTGTCGCTGAGAACCGCGAAGGAGGCTATGGACCTGGAGGGCAAATTGATATACCACTACAGAGCGGGTCCGGTCAAAGTGTAGCCGAAACCTTTGCACATGGTAGCTTCGCGTGACCCCTTTGGGAGTGCAACAGCGAGCATCCTTTGTCGGTATTTGGCGATGTGGTCGTTCGGATCAGTGGTGCCATTGTAGGCCTTTATGCTGGAGAAAGGGAACTTCCTGGGCATATCGATCAAGGTGATCTCATTCGTGAAAGGAGTATCGGTGTAGGAGTCGGGGTTGCTCTTCCGGATGGGGGGAGCTACCCCCGGGAGTCTCCCTACCATTAACTGCATGGCGTCGAGCCTATCGGAGAACATTTAGTGAAGGTGAGCGATCATAGGAGACTCCGTTCTCGCTGCTCTGTCTGATGTTTCCTTATCAGGCTCGGGCTCAAAGTCGCTGTCCTCCACGTCGTAGGCCTGAGCATCCCTGGCATTTTCTCGTGTAGATGTGTCTCCTCCTGGCGCCGTAGTTGGGGAGTTCGCGCCTGTCTCGGAGTTTGGTGTTTCCAGATTGGACATAGGGCGAACCCGAGTCCTGAATCGACGCTTCTTGTTGCTTGCCGTGTTAAGGGTTTGGTTTTCATCTCGGAGGGTGAGATTCTCCGATTCGAGCTGGCTGAGCTTCTCGGCGCTCTGCTCCAGTTGCTTGGAGTGTTCTTTGAGCTTTTCCTTCAGGATCTGGAACTCCAAGGAAAGCTCGGGATTGGTCACTTCTCGAGTTTGATGCAACCCGGTTACTTGACCTTGCATATCGTCGATTTGCCTCTGGAGTTCGGCTTCTCTCTGGGCAGCTTCGGGTAGCTCGTCTTGCTCATCCACCGCCATTATCACGTAGTTTAGATCTTTTTGAGTACTACGGAACGATGGACAAGGCTTGTATTTCTATAGATTTCGTGATTGTTTATAAAGACGAATGTGGAAAGAGATGTTTTATTAGATCAAAGAGCTAGAACTGCAACAATTTGAGTAAGAACCCAAGTTCTAGCCGCCTAGCTCTATTCTATACGTCTCCAAGTGTCGATCTATTGCTTTAGGGTTTAGGTTACCTTTATATAGTCTTCCTATGGTGCGCTTTAGTCGGTTGGAGTAGGTTAAACTCTTCCATATTCGGAAATATGAAAGGTTCTCCTTATCGGAAGTTTTCCATTTCCCGGGGGAAGGGGGCGATCCTGGGACCGGACCCGGAAAACTCCATTGCGGGGAACTGGGGTTCCTTTTAGCGGGGATCCTGGGAACCGGGGATCCTTCCAGCGGGGATCCAGAGGCCGGTGTCCTGCCAGGGGTCTGGAGGAATTCAATACCTGAATATTTTTCACCAACACCTACGCCAATACCCCCACCTTGATCGAGATGCCCAGGAAGTTCTCTTTCCCCCGAATAGAGGCGTACGACGGCACCACAGATTCGTACGACCACGTCGCCCAATATAGACAAAGGATGCTCGCCGTAGCACTCCCAAAAGGGTCATACGAAGCTACCATGTGCAAAGGTTTTGGCTCCACGCTGACCGGACCCGCTCTGCAGTGGTATATCAACTTGCCCGTCAGGTCCATAGCCTCCTTCGCGGTTCTCAGCGACAAATTCGTGGAGCAATTCGCCAGCAGCAGGGACCTGGAGAAAACCTCCGACAGCCTCTACGAAATCCTCCAGCACCGCGCGGAACCCCTACGAGGCTGCATAGTCCGCTTCGATCAAGAGAATGTGGCTATCCCCGAATGCAGTATCCCCACTGCTATCTCTGCTTTCAAGAAAGGACTGCTCCCCGACGGAGACTTCTATAAGGAGCTGACCAAGTATCAGTGCAAAACTATGGAAGACGTCCTATCTCGAGCCTGGGCGCATGTCAAATAGGAGTAAGACGTCGCCAGCCGTGCCAAGGCCCAACAAAAGCAAGATCCCAAGACGATCAGACCAGACCGAACCAAGCGAGACGAGAAACCCTCTCAATGACCAGCTAGGGACTCCGGGAATCGAAATCGGGGCAGGTACCAGAACCGGCCGATCGAGAAGGCAGAAGGGATGGCAGTGTCCACGTGGCCAGACATTTCACACCTCTCCGTCTCAAGGCCGGAGCTGATCAATGTTTTAAGGCAGATGGGCCAGCAGGTCAAGTGGCCTCAGAAGATGAAAGCC
>NW_013617430.1:122092-130311 GCF_000695525.1 Brassica oleracea var. oleracea | reverse complement strand
GGCAACATCATCTTCCAGGCCGCATACAAGGACCTAGGGCTGGAGGAAGGCGCTCTAACTCGGAGGCTAACCCCCTTATAGGGTTCAGCGGGGAAGTCAAACAAACCGCCGGGGAGATAACCTTCCCCGTATACGCCAAAGGAATCAACATGTCAACCAAGTTCCTCGTGGTTGACTGCGACTAGTCTTACAACATGATTCTAGGACGGCCCTGGATTCACGGAATGGGGGCCGTCCCCTCGACTCTTCACCAAATGGTGAAATTTCATACACCCTGGGGCATAAAGGCGATCAGACGAGATCAGGAATATTCTCATTCCTGCTATCAGACCACTCTGAAGGGAAAGACCAAGGTCTAATAGCAGTTACAGAGAAAACCTCCGGCTCGTCAAACCGATGAACCAAAAGTAGAGGAAATGGATGAGGTGCCATTAATCGAAGGAGATCAGACCCGACATCTCAAGATCGGCTCCAAGGTAACCAAAGGATTGAGAAGAAGACTGATAGACTTCCTCAGGTCTAACTCTAACTCCAGAGTTAGATATGCCTGGGATCGATCCATAGATCATCGTGCACAAGGTGCAGGTGGACCCCCTACATTAACCCGTCAAACAAAAGAGACGGAAGTTTGCCCCCGGGAGAGACATGATCATCAACGATGAAGTAAAGATCCTGCTCGGCGCGGGGTTCATTCGCTCGGTGTAGTACCCAGAGTGTCTAGCCAACGTCGTCGTGGTCAAGAAATAGAACGGGAAGTGGATAGTCTGCATCGATTTCACTGACCTCAACAAGTCCTGTCCAAAGGACCCCTTCCCGCTACCTCATATCGATAAGCTGGTGGATGCCACCGCGGGGCACCAGCTGATGAGCTTCATGGACGCGTTCTCTGGCTACAATCAGATACTTATGCATCCGAAAGACCAGGAGAAAACATCCTTCATGACGTCCAGTGGGATCTACTGCTACAAGGTCATGCCCTTCGGCCTAAAGAACGGAGGATCGACCTATCAACGGCTGGTCACCATTATGTTCGCGGACCAAATCGGAAGAACGATGGAGGTCTACATCAATGACATGCTGGTCAAATCCCTGGAAGTCGAAGATCACATATCTTACCTGCAGCAATCCTTCTCCACCCTCATGAAATATAACATGAAGCTCAACCCGGCTAAATGCTCATTTGTGGTCAGTTCTGGCAAGTTCCTCGGGTACATCGTATCCCACCGGGGCATCGAGGCCAACCCGCAAATCAGGGCCATTCATTCAATCCCTTCCCCGAAGAACGTCAAGGAGGTTCAAAAGCTAACGGGAAGGATGGCAGCCTTGAGCAGGTTCATCTCCAGACTCTCCGACAAATCTCACGCCTTTTTTGGAACTCTCAAGAATCCGAAGGATTTCCAGTGGACGGGAGAATGCGAATCCGCTCTCCAAGAGCTAAAATCGTATCTCACCACTCCTCCTCTCCTGTCCAAGCCATTACTCGGTGAAGTCCTGCTGATATATCTAGGTCTCCGAACACGCCGTGAGCACCATCTTAGTTCGCGAGGAGGAAAACAAGCAGCTACCAATCTATTACGGAAGCAAGGCTCTCCTAGACGCAGAGGCCCGCTATAGCCACCTAGAAAAGCTTGCCTTAACCCTGATAGTCGCCGCTCGCAACCTCCGACCCTACTTCCAGGCTCATCCAATCGTGGTTGTTACCTCCTTCCCTGTAAAGTTGGTCCTCCATAAACCAGAAGTCTCCGGACGCCTAGCCAAATGGGCCGTGGAACCAGGGGAGTACGATGTAGTATTTCGACCCACCACGGCTATAAAGTCACAGGTCCTAGCACACTTCGTGGCTGAATTCTCTCCTGCCTTGCTCCCAGCTCTGGAGCAGGTGGTACGCCTCGGAGGCGAAGGTATGGAAGAGGGAGAATGGATCCTACACACTGATGGATCTAGCAACAGCAGAGGAGCTGGAGTAGGGATAGTGCTTACCTCGCCAATAGGGAACACAGCCTCAAGAGCCATGAGATGCAACTACAAAGCAACCAACAATGAAAGCGAGTATGAGGCCCTAATCGCAGGCCTAACCCTTGCCCATCTAATGGGGGCAGAGAACATCCAGGTCTTCGGCGACTCCTAGCTGATAATCAACCAGGTACAAGGGGAGTACCAAGCAAACGACGACAACATGATCAGGTATCTGGCGGTCGCTCAGCGACTAATCAAGAAGTTCAAGAGCTGCAAGCTCACCCAAATCCTCCGGGAACAGCATTCACAAGCCGACACCATTGCTAATCTAGGGCCCGCCCTTGAAACGAATAGCCAGATGAGTATCTCCGCTGCCATGGAGGAACCCCCGTCAGAGGAGGTCTCCGCCATCCTCCCGGAAGACCGTGGCGAGGCCAGAAAGATCAAAAAGCAAGCCGCGAGGTACTGTATCTCCCATGCTAATCTAGGGCCCGCCCTTGAAACGAATAGCCAGATGAGTATCTCCGCTGCCATGGAGGAACCCCCGTCAGAGGAGGTCTCCGCCATCCTCCCGGAAGACCGTGGCGAGGCCAGAAAGATCAAAAAGCAAGCCGCGAGGTACTGTATCTCCCAGGAGAAGCTGTACCGGAGATCTTTCTCTCGTCTGTATCTGAGGTGTGTTACACCCCGAGAGGCTGCTAGAATCCTTGTAAAACTACATGAAGGAGATTGTGGATCTCACTCTAGCGGTCGAAGCCTGGTGCTCAGAGCCAGAAGGGCCGGTTACTATTTTCCCACGATGGCCGCCGACGCCGACAGACAAGCCAAGCACTGCGACCAATGCCAAAGGCACGCTTCAGTCTCTAAGCTTCCCCTGGAGAACCTCAAGTCCATAAGCTCGCCATGGCCCTTCAGAAAGTGGGGCATGGATATAGTAGGGAAATTCCGTATGGCGCCGGGGTAGAAGGTCTTCCTTCTGATAGTCACTGACTACTTCTCCAAGTAGGTCGAAGCAGAAGCGCTCAGCCGCATAACAGATCTCCAGATCCGCAAGTTCCTGTGGACCTACAAAATCCCTCGCTTCGGGGTACCCCACGAGATCGTCACCGACAATGGACAGGACTGCAAGGTCTGGGGCATAAAACTAACTTTCGCCACACCCTGACACCCGCAGTCTAACGGACAAGCCGAGTTCACGAACAAAACAGTGGTCAACATGCTTAAAAAGAGACTGGAGGGCTCTCACGGGAAGTGGGCGGAGGAACTACACGGAGTCCTCTGGGCCTACCGGACCACTCCTAAAAGAGCAACAGGGGAAACTCCCTACTCGCTAGTCTACGGCTCTGACTCCCTAGTCGCTAGTCTACGGCTCTGAGGCCATAGAACCTATAGAGATGCACTTAAGAACAACGGTCTCCGGATCTACCTCTCAGGAGGAGAACAACAAGCTGATGGCGCTAAGCCTCGACCTGCTCGACGAAAAAAGAGAGGCCGCTCGACTAAGAAATTGGTTCTACCAGCAAGACGTCGCCAGGACGTATAACAAGAAAGTCAGAACCAGAACCTTCCAGCAAGGGGACTGGGTTCTACGACGAGTACAAAAAATGACGGGGAAACTCACCCCAGGGTGGTAAGGACCCTACAAGGTCATCGAGGTGCGGAGAGCAGGCGCCTACAGGCTGCATGATAGCAAAGGTAAAATACAACCCAACTGCTGGAACGCCCTGCACCTCAAAGCCTATTATTTTTAATACGGTCTCCGGATCATGATGTTTATACTACTATATACTATTTAAGCATTATGATTTCCTACTCCAATGTATGCTAAACGTCTCTAGACAAAGCTTATAATAAAATAATTCCAACTATAAAAGTAGAGGGGAAATCATTATATTAAAAGGGGCATACGAGGTGGATCAGGTCTTCAGAGACCTCCGATCCTGGCCAACCCTCACAAAAGTGGCACGACCACGGTGGCACGCCCACAAAGAATCAAAACGGGTAAGAGACGTAAAGCAGGAATTGGTATGCGCAAGCCTGAATATGCTGTCAAAACTACCTAAAACCCCTGTGCAGCCTAAGGCGCATCGGGGTCCCTAGAGTACCAATTTGAAAAGTACCTGTATTAAAACGCTACGAGCTACACGATACAGGGAACACATTGTATATACTCATTGTAAAAGTACTGTGAAATACAGGGAGCAATCTAAATCCTGCTTCTCCAGACGTGGTAAGCAGCGTAAGCCTGGCACTTGGGTCATAAGACCCACACCAGCACCCTCTAAGCATGTCAGTGACTTCTTGCAGAAGTAGAATACAACATAGAAACTCGATAGTGGCCAGCTTCCGAGCGGCAGAATGCGAAATCCAAACAGGTACCGGTAGTAGTCTTGCCTAGGAAAACGATGTACGGTCCCTGCGAAAAAAAAAACATTCCGGGTTCCCAAGGAACTCCGGGTCCTTATGCAAGCCCCCGATCTAAAGAGGAAACCCAAGGTTCCCCAAACGATTCCGTGTTCCAACACGGCCTCACAGGCCTAATACGATTCTAAAAAAAAAGGATAAAACCCCATGTGCGGCCAAGGGCGCATCGGGGTCATTACATCCCTAAAGGACCTCCGGGTTCCCATGCGACCTTAGGGTCCAAGTACACCAGGGTCCCGATACGAAGGAACAACCCTCCACTCTCATACGACCTCCGGGTCCAATTACAGAAAACTCTGGGTTCCAACCACGATATCCGGATCTAATCAGGTAATCTCTGGATTCCTACGTCGCCCACGGGCCACAGTCTCGGTCCCATGACCTAGAGTAAAGACCTTTGGGTCCCAGATAAAAGACTTTGTGGTCTAACAGGGACCTCCGGGTCCCAAACACGATCTAAGAATCGAAAGAGAGCCTCTGCTCCTCCTCCACAACCTCAGGGTTCCTAGGCTACCTTACGACCGGTCCATAGTCTTTAGAACCAAAACAACCCCAATGCAATGGCTTGATTTAAAGCAAGCAAGCAAAAGTCAGGATAAAAAGAAGGCCACAGCAGGGCCATTGATCGAAGAAATAATAAAGGCCACAAAGGACCAAGGTTTAAACAAACCAAGAAAGGAAAAGCAGTTCAAGTCGGAGATCCTCTCGGCTTAACGTATGAATCCACATCCAGATCAGAAGACGGTGGAATAGCAGGTTCATCCTCGAAAGTTGGAAGGGGGGCACATTTTCTCCTGGCTTCCTCTTGGACCACAGCCTTGTACTGTTCCAACGCAGTGACCAAGTCCCACTGGGCACTCTGCTTCCTTAGCCACTCCCTCATCAACTCCCAGCGAGCAACGACCCTGGCTCCATTCACGGCCATCACCATCTCAAACGTGAAGGTCTGCGCCGCCGCCTTGAAAGCCTCGATATCTTCCTCCAGCTCTTGATTCTTCTGATTCATAGCCAGTGCATCAGCTAAAGAGACCTCGGCCACCTTCTCCAGGTCGTTTACCTTCTCCTTAAGATCGCGTATCTCGAATTCCTGGGCCACACGTTGTTCCTTCTCTCCAGACACCTGGCTCTTCAAAACCTCGACCTCCTCTCGAAGGATAAGTAGGCCTTCATCAGATAGTCGCTCCCCAAGATGGTGCAGCTGGGAAAAAGTCTGCGCAAAATGCGGATCTCGATCAAATTACAAAACCAAAAGGGAAAGCAGGCAGGTAATAGAACTTACCCTTAGAAGCCCTCCTTGAAGAACCTGGATCACCTCTGGGAATCTCCTATAGGCAAGACAGTGCCATCCTGAGGGAATACGTTCAAGTTCAGGTTGGATAAAGCCATAGCTAAACTCCCTGCAGAACGATCAGCCGACTGATGTGCTGATGGAGTCGTCACCCCACCGCTTTTGGGTCTCTTCCCCGGAAGAGAAGGAGAAGGCTCCAACATAACCACTGGCGAACGACGGCTGCCAGTAATCTTCACCTCATCTCCAGATGCACTCCTACTACTGGACCCTTTCTTTGCAACATCACCTACGCCGCTTCCTGGTAGGCTGCAAAAGGATCATTGGTAACACCTCCCGACATGTCTCCTGAGTAGAAATAATCGTTTGGCATTATGAGAGAAAAGTGGATAGGGCAAGGAGACACTTACTCCAAAGGCTACTACGTCGCAACACCGTCTCACTGACCAAGAAATTCACTTGGCAACGATCCACAGGAAGCTGTCGCGCCCGGAGAACAACTTTCTCTCCTTCCGAAGGAGCGGGATGAGTTCCAGCTGCATAAAAAGAACACACAGGATCAAAAAGGTGGTTGATCAACAAAAGGATTAAACGACTCCTACCTATGAAATTCCATCGATAAGAGAAACCGGGGAACACCATAAAAGCATATCTCTCCTGCCATTTTTTATTAAAAACCGGTCCTTTCCGGTCACTCTTTGGAAGCTCCTCCACAAACAGCAGTCCGCTGCGTGGGCGAAGATGGAATCACCCCTCTCCTCCGTTAAGGGGAGCCAGGTGATACGCGAATAGGATCTCATTGATACCAAGGGATAGATACTCCAAATCGCCTAAGTTTTGGATAGCTATGAGGATTCTCCAAGCATGGGGATTTAGCTGTGAGGGTGAGATCTCGAAAAGATTGCACAAACCAGCAATCAGAGCAGGAATCGTTCCCCTAAGGCCGGAGTCGAAGGAAGCTTCGTAAACAGCAATTTCCCCCGGGATGTAGCTGGAAGCGCGCTCTTCTGGGGTGGAAACTCGGAGGACAATTGAATAAGGAAGTGAATACCTACTCCACTACTCCGCCAGCTCATCCTCACCGACTGACGAGCCAGGACCCACTAATGGAGGAGCCGCATAAACACAAGATAGAGGCAAGGGGGCCATCAGATCACAATCGGATCCTTCACCCGCTTCCGACAAGCTGTCCGATCGGGAAACCGGAGACTCCATCCTTCTCCTCAACCTAGCCCTATCGGCCGTCGTGGGAATATAAGATGAAGATCGCTTAGACATGATGCCGATGGTTCCTGTCCAATGGGTCGCGGCAATGAGAAAGCTAAACCCGAGGAAACCTAACGAAAGGTCCGATCTATCTAACTAACGTACACCCGAAGAACTAGAAGAGAGGTAAAAGAAAAAGTTACCTGACGCCGACGACGAAAGAGCAAGAAATAAGAAGGGAAAGAAGAAAGGCAAAGCCTATAAAGAAGGAGCTGTTGGGAAAATTCCTGAAGAAGCCGCGAGTCTATTAACTTTCAGATTTTGGGGAAGATTCAAAATTCAAAATCTTTCCTTCGGGAACAGAGTTGCGATCTCAGTCAATCTCCTACATTTAAGGAAATAAGATCTTCAGAATCAGGCGAGAATGGTGGTCGAGTCGCGGGCAATAAGGATCGATCGAGAAGTTTTGAAGTACAAGGTGGGCACGACGGTTTAGAAGCTCGACGTTTTTGAAGACCGACGTTTCTTGATCACGAAGTTTTCTCGGAAAACCTTCGTATCAGTAAAATATTATTTTGAAGACATTGGAAGCATGACGAGAATTAAGCAGGACGGGAAAAAAGCACGACGGAAAGCAAGCACGACAGTATCAAAGCACGACGGGAAAACCAGAAATTGGGCGAAAACCCTAATTTCGGTATTATGTAATTCTTCGTGGAAGCCGGAGGTTCAGGAAATATTTTTACAGGATATCAGAATTCATCTTGAGTATATTAAAAATATATAGAGCATCAGAACGGGAGCGGAAAAATATTCAGGATTGATCGCGAGTCAGAAATTTGCCGGAAGGGTCAAAAGTCGCGTAAACCGACCAAGAAGCTCGAGGTGTCTCTACGTATATGGCCAGGACGTGATAACTACCATCTAAACAGCTGAGTGTCTCCAGAAGCTCGAGGTGTCACCGTTCATGGAATCTGTACATGCAGCCTGACATGTAGAAGCACAAGGTGGATCGACCAAGCACGAGGTGTCTCCGCGCATGCAACTGAAGCATGCTGATCGACATGTGTGTGCTGCTGTGGCGCCTTGCATGAGCTCTAGTCATGCAGCCTGACATCTGGGAGGATTGGTGGCGTTCTGCATGTGTCCTGGACATGCAGCCAGCCATGTGGAGCACGAGGCGGCGTTCGGAGCCATGCGAAGCGACACACGGGCGGCCACTAACCTGAATCTGATTGGCTGCTGTCTCCTATAAATACCCCACGACCCCAGCTCTTTTCTCCACATCCAGACCTGTCCAAACCAAGTTAAAAATGTGAGAGAGAAGTAGAAAAAGAAAGCAAGT
>NW_013617430.1:119993-120356 GCF_000695525.1 Brassica oleracea var. oleracea | reverse complement strand
AACTCTGACCGGATCGTCCCTAGCCCGTCACGTAGCGCTTCCGAACCATGGTGTTGGGTTGGACGGTCAGTCATGTTCTTGTTTGATTGTTGGCTGGTGGGTCGACCTATGCTTAGGACGGTTCGGGGGTGTTACAGAGGTGGTATCAGAGCATGGTTTCGTCAATGCTTCCGGAACTCATGATTTAATCAGTTTTGGAATTTTTTTTTTCTCGAGTCAAAATGAGTCACAAAAGGCAATAGGGAAACCGGTCCCGTCTAGCGATACGATTTGTGGTTTTAGGAATTAGGATTGAGATAGTGGAATCTAGAATTCATAGGTTGCTTGGTTAGAACTATTAGGTTGCTGGTTAGCATTGCTAGG
>NW_013617430.1:118995-119893 GCF_000695525.1 Brassica oleracea var. oleracea | reverse complement strand
CTGAATCTGATTGGCTGCTGTCTCCTATAAATACCCCACGACCCCAGCTCTTTTCTCCACATCCAGACCTGTCCAAACCAAGTTAAAAATGTGAGAGAGAAGTAGAAAAAGAAAGCAAGTGATTCTAAGCTATTTCGAGAGTTTTAGAGAGTTTTCGAGATCAGTTCTCTACTGATGAGATCAGTTCTCTACTGATTTCAAGTTAGCGCCTAGGGAAGGTTCTGTCCAACTGAAGACCAGTTCAGATGGGAAGTCACTCCAAACGTGGGCTGAGAGAGAGAGAGAAAGAAAGTGGCCGATCTAGAGTATGGTCGATTCTGAAGACCGATACTCCACCGCGAAGGCCAGTTCGGTCCAATCGACGATTCTCTACGATTGTGACGCGGAAGCTCTGTCCAAATCAGTCCGTCCAAGGCAGTCAGTATCTTTGATGGTCAAGCGGAAGTTCTGTCCGGAGTTAGTTCAGGTCCACGAGTCCAGATCAGCCTGTCGAGGCCTGTCAGTTTCTTCATGGTGAAGCCAAGGTTCTGTCCAAGTCGAGATCAGTTCAGTCCAGTCCAGTCAAGTCGTCCCTTGGGTTTTGGCCAAGTCCTCTCCGATCCACAAGCTGCTTCTCGCCTAGAACACTGTGATTTGGTTTTGTTTGAATTCCACTTGGAATTTAGGGTAGATCGAGTCTGCATATAAATTAGATGATCACGTTACTGGGTGATAGAGTCTTTAGGGTTATTTTAATTATGGAATCAGACTCAGTTTAGCGTGGGCTAAGCTGAGATGAAATGAATTAAGACTGAGTTAATAACCTGACAAGGACTAGGGCTAGGATGCATCATGTTTTCTATTATTGCGTGTTGATATGGTTAAGTGCAGATTCCCGTTATCTTTAAAGATAGTTTCA
>NW_013617430.1:114114-115308 GCF_000695525.1 Brassica oleracea var. oleracea | reverse complement strand
ATTGCTTGTTAGACTAGTTAAATGCTTGCTCGTTTAATTAATCTTGTGGATTGAGGTTAGTCAGCTCTTGGTAAGGGAGTGTCTAACTGGTTGAGTTGCTAGAATTAGGTTATTTGGTTATGTGTTAGAATCCTAGTGAGTTAGTCATGAGTACATGTTGGTCAGAAAATCCTACTTGGATTCTAGAGCAAAGTATTTTCCTTAGGAATTGAGATTACTAGAGTGTTAGGTAACTCGCAAGTGTGTGAGATAGAGTTGAGAACCTCGTGGTGGTTCTACTCTTGGCAGGTCATTGCTTCCTCAAATTGGTACCACTAAGCCGGTCGTGGTCCGGAAAGTGGTGGGCTCGGTTTAGCTTGGTTGATCACCAAGGCCGAGTGTCACACGTGGATGTGACAGCCCCCGGCGAGTCCTATAGAGGACCGGAGCACGGCGATTCCGATTGAGGACCGATACTCCACCGCGAAGGCCAGTTCAAATGGGAAGTCACTCCAAACGTGGGCTGAGAGAGAGAGAGAGAAAGAAAGTGGCCGATCTAGAGTATGGTCGATTATGAATACCGATACTCCACCGCGAAGGCCAGTTCGGTCCAATCGACGATTCTCTACGATTGTGACGCAGAAGCTCTGTCCAAATCAGTCCGTCCAAGGCAGTCAGTATCTTTGATGGTCAAGTGGAAGTGCTGTCCGGAGTTAGTTCAGGTCCACGAGTCCAGATCAGCCTGTCGAGGCCTGTCAGTTTCTTCATGGTGAAGCCGAGGTTCTGTCCAAGTCGAGATCAGTTCAGTCCAGTCCAGTCAAGTTGTCCCTTGGGTTTTGGCGAAGTCCTCTCCGATCAACCAGCTGCTTCTCGCCTAGAACACTGTGAGTTGGTTTTGTTTGAATTCCACTTGGAATTTAGGGTAGATCGAGTCTGCATATAAATTAGATGATCACGTTACTGGCTGATAGAGTCTTTAGAGTTATTTTAACTATGGAATCAGACTCAGTTTAGCATGGGCTAAGCTGAGATGAAATGAATTAAGACTGAGTTAATAACCTGACAAGGACTAGGGCTAGGATGCATCATGTTTTCTATTATTGCGTGTTGATATGGTTAAGTGCAGATTCCCGTTATCTTTAAAGATAGTTTCATAGCAGGAGGCTAGCTATCTGGGTAACGGTTTGATTAAGTAGATTGCTTGTTAGACTAGTT
>NW_013617430.1:104848-114026 GCF_000695525.1 Brassica oleracea var. oleracea | reverse complement strand
GTTATTTGGTTATGTGTTAGAATCCTAGTGAGTCAGTCATGAGTACTTGTTTAGCCAGAGAATCTTACTTAGATTCTAGAGCCTAGTATTTTCTTTAGGAATTGAGATTACTAGAGTGTTAGGTAACTCGAAAGTGTGTGGGATAGAGTTGAGAACCTCGTGGTGGTTCTACTCTTGGCAGGTCATTGCTTCCTCAAATTGGTACCACTAAGCCGGTCGTGGTCCGGAAAGTGGTGGGCTCGGTTAGCTTGGTTGATCACCAAGGCCGAGTGTCACACGTGGATGTGACAGCCCCCGGCGAGTCCGATAGAGGACCGGGGCACGGCGATTCCGATTGAGGACCGTGACCGGGTGATTCCCGAGCGCCTACGCCTGTGTGGTGTAATAGTGAAGGGATTGCCGGTGTCCCTTGTGTGGAGGAAGAATGATTTTGTTGGGCCCAATTAGAGTGTCGTGTATAGTAGAGGGTTGAAACCTTGGTGTGAGTGGTAACACCGGAATACAGTATTAAGAGTTAGACTCGAGTCATAGTTAATTAGTGTCTTGTTGTTGTGAATGGTGTGATTAAATTAAATATTGGTTGTTGACTTGTTTTTCTTGCAGGTACCCATTACTTGAAGTTAGATTCATGGCAGGAGGCCTTGTCTAACTTTGTAACGGTCTTATTAGATAATAATTGAGGTTATTGATTTGTGATCGATTGCTTAGCCTTAGCTTTTTTTGCATGCTAGGGCTAGATTGATTGTTAGTTTGGGTTGTCTGGGTTAGAGTCTAGGTTGCGGGTAGAAGCCGCCAGCTCACTGAGTAATACTAGATTACTCATCCAACTCCGTTGTCCTTTTTGCAGGTCGCTTTAGGTAAGGATGATCGGATAGCTTGGTTCTGGACGTTAGGACCGCAGGAGTAGATTTCATTCCTTTTGTAAACGGTATTTTGTTATGTGTTTGTTGGCTCGATTTGCAATTAGGCCGGGCCCAGTCTCGAATTATTCTATGTATGAATGTTTCCTAAATCAATAAAGTATTTATTTTATATGAGCTTCATCCCTAGCCCGTCACGTAGCGCTTCCGAACCATGGTGTTGGGTTGGACGGTCAGTCATTGACCGGATCGTCCCTAGCCCATCACGTAGCGCTTCCGAACCATGGTGTTGGGTTGGACGGTCAGTCATGTTCTTGTTTGATTGTTGGCCGGTGGGTCAACCTATGCTTAGGACGGTTCGGGGGTGTTACATCCATACTCCACCGTCTCCAAGACATCATCAGAAGCCTAGAGCTTCCCCTCTTCGACAAGAATGAGTGGTCCAAGTAGCAGCAGACCCATGTCTCATATAGGGGAAACTGATCATCCCCCGGATTCAGAGTACGGTTCCCACCTGAGTGGAACCCGGATCACAGGATTGCTGGAGCGATGTCCTGCCTAAGGGAAGCCTGCTGAGAATGAGCAACTCCGGTTGACTTGAGTGCACAGGTTAATCCCCGAGTTCGATGGCGAAATCGAACATTAAGGGGCAAACTATTGGGGAAAAATATTCAGGTATTGAATTCCTCTAGACCCCAGGCAGGACACCGGGCTCTGGATCCCCACTGGAAGGAACCCCGGTTCCCAGGATCCCCGCTAGAAGGAACTCTGGTTCCCCGCTATGGAGCTTTCCGGGTTCGGTCCCAGGATCGCCCCCTTCCCCCGGAAAATGGAATACTTCCGATAAGGAGAACCTTTCATATTTCCGAATATAGAAGAGTTTAACCTACTCCAACCGACTAAGGCCCGCCTTAGGAAAACTATATAAAGGGAACCTAAACCCTAAAGCAAGGGATCGACAATTGGAGACTTAGAGAATAGGGCTAGACGGCTAGAATTAGGGTTCTTACTCAAATCATTGTAATCCTAGTTTGTCTACTCAATAAAACGTCTCTTCAAGTCTTTATCTCTACTGTATCTCTCGAAATTAATACGAATGCTAGCCTTCTCCATCGTTATGTGGTACTCACAAAGATCCTACACAAAAATCTCCTAATAAGGATTGTTGGGGAAAAATATCCAGATATTAAATTCCTCCAGACCCCAGGCAGGACACCAGCCTCTGGATCCCCGCTGGAAGGAACCCCGGTTCCCGGGATCCCTGTGAGAACCAAAATTCACACTGTCGATTTCCGTTTAAATAAGGAAAGTAGGAAAACCCTAATTTCCCAGATGTCTGGATATCTGCTAATACCACACGCTAAGCAATCAGAACACGAGGTAACAACGATAATGTATATGAAATCGTAAAAGGAGTTTTATTCCGAATTAGCGTATGTGCGTTACAACAAGGTAGAAGCCTCGGCTATGAGAACTGTCGGCGAGATTCCTAGTTTTAACAACCTAAGACTGCAAAACCTAATTGAGTCGCAGCTCGAAATAACAAAAACGGAAAGTTGCCTGATTGCTCTAAGTGAAAAGTTTGCTCACAAAGTTCCTCCTCCATGCCTCTCGCCTAGGACTCCTTATATACTCGCTCCTAGGTCAGTTTACACTTTTCCCCTTCTGCCCGTAAGCCGTCATAGCCTAAAAATGGAGATATTCCATTTTTCCTGATCTTCGTAATTATCTTCAAAATTTCGTATTTATCCGCGGAAACTTGACATTTATCATTCCTTGCGAACCAAGTATAAACCATCCAACGGTTTACGGGCTGCTGGTTAAGAAATCGTAAGGTGGGCTTCAATTCATGTCTTAGGTCCCTTTGGGCCGTCTTTCGACTTGAAGCGTTTATCACGACTTCTTTCGATAAAACGAACTTTGCGCGGTTTTAATCGTAAAGTTTGATCGATGACTTCGAATGGCGGAAAACAGGAAATGGGTTCGCTACGGTCTTCGGGAGACAGCATCGAAGGGTAGAGGAAAAGACCTTTGGGTCCCAGATAAAAGACCTTGTGGTCTGACAGGGACCTCCGGGTCCCAAACACGATCTAAGGATCCAAAGAGAGCCTCTGCTCCTCCTCCACAACCTCAGGGTTCCTAGGCTACCGTACGACCGGTCCATAGTCTTTAGAACCAAAACAACCCCAATGCAATGGCTCGATTTAAAGCAAGCAAGGAAAAGTCTGGATAAAAAGAAGGCCACGGCAGGGCCATTGATCGAAGAAATAATAAAGGCCACAAAGGACCAAGGCTTAAACAAATAGAGAAAGGAAAAGCAGTTCAAGTCGGAGATCCTCTCGGCTTAACGGATGAATCAACATCCAGATCAGAAGACGGTGGAATAGCAGGTTCATCCTCGAAAGTGGGAAGGGGGCACATTTTCTCCTAGCTTCCTCTTGGACCACAGCCTTGTACTATTCCAACGCCGTGACCAAGTCCCACTGGGCACTCTGCTTCCTTAGCCACTCCCTCATCAACTCCCAGCGAGCAACGACCCTGGCTCCATTCACGGCCATCACCATCTCAAACATGAAGGTCTGCGCCACCGCCTTGAGAGCCTCGATATCTTCCTTCAGCTCATGATTCTTCTGATTCATAGCCAGTGCATCAGCTAAAGAGACCTCGGCCACCTTCTCTAGGTATTTTACCTTCTCCTTAAGATCGCGTATCTCAAATTCCCGGGCCAAACGTTGTTCCTTCTCTCCAGCCACCTGGCTATTCAAAACCTCGACCTCCTCTCGAAGGATAAGTAGGCCTTCATCAGATAGTCGCTCCCCAAGATGGTGCAGCTGGGAAAAAGTCTGCGCAAAATGCGGATCTCGATCAAATTACAAAACCAAAAGGGAAAGCAGGCAGGTAATAGAACTTACCCTTAGAAGCCCTCCTTGAAGAACCTGGATCACCTCTGGGGAATCTCCTATAGGCAAGACAGTGCCATCCTGAGGGAATACGCTCAAGTTCAAGTTGGATAAAGCCATAGCGAAACTCCCTTCAGAACGAGCTATGTCAGCCGACTGATGCGCTGATCGAGTCATCACGCCACCGCTTTTGGGTCTCTTCCCCGAAAGAGAAGGAGAAGGCTCCAACTTAACCACTGGCGAACGACGGCTGCCAGTAATCATCACCTCATCTCCAGATCCACTCCTACTACTGGACCCTTTCTTCGCAGACATTACCTTCGCCGCTTCCTGGTAGGCTGCAAAAGGATCATTGGTTACACCTCCCGACTTGTCTCCTGAGTAGAAATAATCGTTAGGCATTATGAGAGAAAAGAGGATAGGGCAAGGAGACACTTACTCCAAAGGCTACTACGTCGCAACACTGTCTCACTGACCAAGAAATTCACTTGGCGACGATCCGCAGGAAGCTATCGCGCCAGGAGAACAGCTTTCTCTCCTTCCGAAGGAGCGGGATGAGTTCCAGCTGCATAAAAAGAACACACAGGATCAAAAAGGTGGTCGATCAACAAAAGGATTAAACGACTCCTACCTATGAAATTCCATCGATAAGAGGAACCGGGGAACAGCATAAAAGCATATCTCTCCTGCCATTTTTTATTTAAAACCGGGCCTTTCCGGTCACTCTTTGGAAGCTCCTCCACAATCGACAGTCTGCTGCGTGGGCGAAGATGGAATCGCCCCTCTCCTCAGTTAAGGGGAGCCAGGTGATATACGAATAGGACCTCATTGATACCAAGCGATAGATACTCCAAATCGCCGAAGTTTTGGATAGCTATGAGGATTCTCCAAGCATGGGGATTTAGCTGTGAGGGTGGGATTTCGAAAAGATTGCACAAACCAGCAATCAGAGCAGGAATCGTTCCCCTAAGGACGGAGTCGAAGGAAGCTTCGTAAACAGCAATTTCCCCCGACTCAGAAAATGGTAACCTCAGGAGATCCAGAACTAAGACCCGCTTCTGTACCAGCTCCTCCTCAGGGAATATCAGAGCTCCAGTCTCCACCGTCTCCAAGACATCATCAGAAGCCCAGAGGTTCCCCTCTTCGACAAGAATCAGTGGTCCAAGTAGCACCAGACCCATGTCTGATATAGGGGAAACTGATCATCCCCCGGATTCAGAGTACGGTTCCGACCTGAGTGGAACCCGGATCGCAGGATTGCTGGAGCGATGTCCTGCCTAAGGGAAGCCTGCTGAGAATGAGCAACTCCGGTTGACTTGAGTGCACAGGTTATTCCCCGAGTTCGATGATGAAATCGAACAATAAGAGGCAAACCGAGCGAGTCGAGAAACCCTCTCAATGACCAGCTAGGGACTCCGGGAATCGAAACCGGGGCAGGTAGCAGAACCGGCTGATCGAGAAGGCAGAAGGGATGGCAGTGTCCACGTGGCCAGACATCTCTCACTTCTCCTTCTCAAGGCCGGAGCTGGTCAATGTTCTGAGGCAGATGGGCCAGCAGGTCAAGTGGCCTCAGAAGATGAAAGGTCCCGACTCTTTCCAGAACCCTGGCTTCTAGTGCGACTTCCATCAAGACCACAGTCACAAAACGGAGGACTGCGTCGCATTAAAGATCGAGGTCAACGAGCTGCTTAGGAAAGGGAACCTCAGGGAGTTTCTTTCCGAGAAGGCCAAGAGCCATCTAAGCAAGGAGACAATGGGTTAGCCCACTGAAGCTGCTCCCGTCTCGCCACCGCGACAGGATCGAGTGATCCATGTCATTTCGGGCGGTTCGGAAATTAGCAGCATAAGCCAACCAGCTGCAAAGAAAAGCACTCGAAACGCCAAGCACGGCCTAGAGGCAGCCAAGCCAAAACGCCTGCTCCTAGGAATGGACGAGATAAGCTTCACGGCCAAGGAGCAGGAAAAAGTCCTCACTCCTCATCACAACGCCCTGGTTATCTCGCTCACTGTAGCGAACTGTCTGGTAAAAAGGATACTGGTAGATAATGAAAGCTCCGGCAACATCATCTTCCAGGCCGCATACAAGGACCTAGGGCTGGAGGAAGGCGCTCTAACTCGGAGGCTAACCCCCTTATAGGGTTCAGCGGGGAAGTCAAACAAACCGCCGGGGAGATAACCTTCCCCGTATACGCCAAAGGAATCAACATGTCAACCAAGTTCCTCGTGGTTGACTGCGGCTCGTCATACAACATGATTCTAGGACGGCCCTGGATTCACAGAATGGGGGCCGTCCCCTCGACTCTTCACCAAATGGTGAAATTTCATACACTCTGGGGCATAAAGGCGATCAGACGAGATCAGGAATATTCTCATTCCTGCTATCAGACCACTCTGAAGGGAAAGACCAAGGTCTAATAGCAGTTACAGAGAAAACCTCCGGCTCGTCAAACCGTGGAACCGAAAGTAGAGGAAATGGACGAGGTGCCATTAATCGAAGGAGATCAGACCCGACATCTCTAGATCGGCTCCAAGCTAACCAAAGGATTGAGAAGAAGACTGATAGACTTCCTCAGGTCTAACTCTGACTGCTTCGCTTCGTCCCACGCAGATATGCCTGGGATCGATCCAGAGATCATCATGCACAAGCTGCAGGTGGACCCCCTACATTAACCCGTCAAACAAAAGAGACGGAAGTTTGCCCCCGGGAGAGACGTGATCATCAACGACGAAGTCAAGAGCCTGCTCGGTGCGGGGTTCATTCGTGAGGTGTAGTACCCAGAGTGTCTAGCCAACGTTGTCGTGGTCAAGAAATAGAACGGGAAGTGGATAGTCTGCATCGATTTCACGGACCTCAACAAGTCCTGTCCAAAGGACCCCTTCCCGCTACCTCATATCGACAAGCTGGTGGATGCCACCGCGGGGTACCAGCTGATGAGCTTCATGGACGCGTTCTCCAGCTACAATCAGATACTTATGCATCCGGAAGACCAGGAGAAAACATCCTTCATGACGTCCAGTGGGATCTACTGCTACAAGGTCATGCCCTTCAGCCTAAAGAACGCAGGATCGACCTATCAACGGCTGGTCAACATTATGTTCGCGGACCAAATCGGAAGAACGATGGAGGTCTACACCAATGACATGCTGGTCAAATCCCTGGAAGTGGAAGATCACATATCTTACCTGCAGCAAGCCTTCTCCACCCTCAGGAAATATAACATGAAGCTCAACCCGGCTAAATGCTCATTTGTGGTCAGTTCTGGCAAGTTCCTCGGGTACATCGTATCCCACCGGGGCATCGAGGCCAACCCGCAAATCAGGGCCATTCATTCAATCCCTTCCCCGAAGAACGTCAAGGAGGTTCAAAAGCTAACGGGAAGGATGGCAGCCTTGAGCAGGTTCATCTCCAGACTCTCCGACAAATCTCACGCCTTTTTTGGAACTCTCAAGAATCCGAAGGATTTCCAGTGGACGGGAGAATGCGAATCCGCTCTCCAAGAGCTAAAATCGTATCTCACCACTCCTCCTCTCCTGTCCAAGCCATTACTCGGTGAAGTCCTGCTGCTATATCTAGCAGTCTCTGAACACGCCGTGAGCACCATCTTAGTTCGCGAGGAGGAAAACAAGCAGCTACCAATCTATTACAGAAGCAAGGCTCTCCTAGACGCGGAGGCCCGCTATAGCCACCTAGAAAAGCTTGCCTTAGCTTTGATAGTCGCCACTTGCTACCTCCGACCCTACTTCCATGCTCATCCAATCGTGGTTGTTACCTCCTTCCCTGTAAAGTTGGTCCTCCATAAACCAGAAGTCTCCGGACGCCTAGCCAAATGGGCCTTGGAACTAGGGGAGTACGATGTAGTATTTTGACCCGCCACGGCTATAAAGTCACAGGTCCTAGCACACTTCGTGGCTGAATTCTCTCCTGCCTTGCTCTCAGCTCTGGAGCAGGAGGTACGCCTCCGAGGCGAAGGTATGGAAGTGGGAGAATGGATCCTACACACTGATGGATCTAGCAACAGCAGAGGAGCTGGAGTAAGGATAGTGCTTACCTCGCCAATAGGGAACACAGCCTCAAGAGCCGTGAGATGCAACTACAAAGCAACCAACAACGAAAGCGAGTATGAGGCCCTAATCGCAGGCCTAACCCTTGCCCATCTAATGGGGGCAGAGAACATCCAGGTCTTCGGCGACTCCTAGCTGATAATCAACCAGGTACAAGGGGAGTACCAAGCAAACGACGACAACATGATCAGGTATCTGGCGGTCGCTCAGCGACTAATCAAGAAGTTCAAGAGCTGCAAGCTCACCCAAATCCTCCGGGAACAGCATTCACAAGCCGACACCATTGCTAATCTAGGGCCCGCCCTTGAAACGAATAGCCAGATGAGTATCTCCGCTGCCATGGAGGAACCCCCGTCAGAGGAGGTCTCCGCCATCCTCCCGGAAGACCGTGGCGAGGCCAGAAAGATCAAAAAGCAAGCCGCGAGGTACTGTATCTCCCAGGAGAAGCTGTACCGGAGATCTTTCTCTCGTCTGTATCTGAGGTGTGTTACACCCCGAGAGGCTGCTAGAATCCTTGTAAAACTACATGAAGGAGATTGTGGATCTCACTCTAGCGGTCGAAGCCTGGTGCTCAGAGCCAGAAGGGCCGGTTACTATTTTCCCACGATGGCCGCCGACGCCGACAGACAAGCCAAGCACTGCGACCAATGCCAAAGGCACGCTTACTTCTCCAAGTAGGTCGAAGCAGAAGCGCTCAGCCGCATAACAGATCTCCAGATACGCAAGTTCCTGTGGACCTACAAAATCACTCGCTTCGGGGTCCCCCACGAGATCGTGACCGACGATGGACAGAACTGCAAGGTCTGGGGCATAAAACTAACTTTCGCCACACCCTGACACCCGTAGTCTAACGGACAAGCCGAGTTCACGAACAAAACAGTGGTCAACATGCTTAAAAAGAGACTGGAGGGCTCTCACGGGAAGTGGGCGGAGGAACTACACGGAGTCCTCTGGGCCTACCGGACCACTCCTAAAAGAGCAACAGGGGAAACTCCCTACTCGCTAGTCTACGGCTCTGACTCCCTAGTCGCTGGTCTACGGCTCTGAGGCCATAGAACCTACAGAGATGCACTTAAGAACAACGGTCTCCGGATCTACCTCTCAGGAGGAGAACAACAAGCTGATGGCGCTAAGCCTCGACCTGCTCGACGAAAAAAGAGAGGCCGCTCGACTAAGAAATTGGTCCTACCAGCAAGACATCGCCAGGACGTATAACAAGAAAGTCAGAACCAAAACCTTCCAGCAAGGGGACTGGGTTCTACGACGAGCACAAAAAACGACGGGGAAACTCACCCAAGGGTGGTAAGGACCCTACAAGGTCATCGAGGTGCGGAGAGCAGGCGCCTACAGGCTGCA
>NW_013617430.1:100270-104753 GCF_000695525.1 Brassica oleracea var. oleracea | reverse complement strand
CATGATTTCTATACTACTATATACTATTTAAGCATTATGATTTCCTACTCCTATGTATGCTAAACGTCTCCGGACAAAGCTTATAATAAAATAGTTCCAACTATAAAAGCAGAGGGGAAATCATTATATTAAAAGGGGCATACGAGGTGGATCAGGTCTCCAGAGACCTCCGATCCTGGCTAACCCTTACAAAAGTGGCACGACCACGGTGGCACGCCCACAAAGAATCAAAACGGGTATGAGACATAACGCAGAAATTGGTATGCGCAAGCCTGAATATGCTGTCAAAACTACCTAAAACCCCTGTGCAGCCTAAGGCGCATCGGGGTCCCTAGAGTACCAATGTGAAAAGTACATGTATTAAAACGCTACGAGTTACACGATACAGGGAACACATGGTATATACTCATTGTAAAAGTACTGTGAAATACAGGGAGCAATCTAAATCCTGCTTCTCCAGACGTGGTAAGCAGCGTAAGCCTGGCACTTGGGTCATAACACCCACACCAGCACCCTGTAAGCATGTCAGTGACTTCTTGCAGAAGTAGAATACAACATAGGAACTCGATAGTGGCTAGCTTCCGAGCGGCATAATGCGAAATCCAAACAGGTACCGGTAGTAGTCTTGCTTAGGAAAACGATGTACGGTCCCTGCGAAAAAAAAAACATTACGGGTTCCCAAGGAACTCCGGGTCCTTATGCAAGCCCCCGATCTAAAGAGGAAACCCAAGGTTCCCCAAACGATTCCGGGTCCTACGCATAAAATCTAAGGAAGAACCTCTGGGTTCCCCTATAGCCTATGGGTTCCAATCAAACATCTCATGGTCTAAGGAAGAACCCCCGGGTTCCTATACGGCCTCAGGGTTCCAAAGATAAAAAGAAGTTAGAACCCATGTGCAGCCTAGGGCGCATCGGGGTCATTACAACTTCAAAGAACCTCCGGGTTCCACAGAACGATCTCCGGATCCAAACCTCCGGGTTCCAACACGGCCTCACATGCCTAATACGATACTAAAAAAAAGGATAAAACCCCTGTGCAGCCTAGGGCGCATCGGGATCATTACATCCCTAAAGGACCTCCGGGTTCCCATGCGACCTCAGGGTCCAAGTACACCAGGGTCACGATACGATCTCCGGATCTAAGGAACAACCCTCCACTCCCATACGACCTCCGGGTCCAATTACAGAAAACTCTGGGTTCCAATCTAATCAGGTAATCTCTGGATTCCTACGTCGCCCACGGGCCACAGTCTCGGTCCCATGACCTAGAGTAAAGACCTTCGGGTCCCAGAGAAAAGACCTTGTGGTCTAACAGGGACCTCCGGGTCCCAAACACGATCTAAGAATCCAAAGAGAGCCTCTGCTCCTCCTCCACAACCTCAGGGTTCCTAGGCTACCTTACGACCGGTCCATAGTCTTTAGAACCAAAACAACCCCAATGCAATGGATCGATTTAAAGCAAGCAAGCAAAAGTCTGGATAAAAAGAAGGCCACAGCAGGGCCATTGATCGAAGAAATAATAAAGGCCACAAAGGACCAAGGTTTAAACAAACAAAGAAAGGAAAAGCAGTTCAAGTCGGAGATCCTCTCGGCTTAACGGATGAATCCACATCCAGATCAGAAGACGGTGGAATAGCAGGTTCATCCTCGAAAGTTGGAAGGGGGGCACATTTTCTCCTGGCTTCCTCTTGGACCACAGCCTTGTACTGTTCCAACGCAGTGACCAAGTCCCACTGGGCACTCTGCTTCCTTAGCCACTCCCTCATCAACTCCCAGCGAGCAACGACCCTGGCTCCATTCACGGCCATCACCATCTCAAACGTGAAGGTCTGCGCCGCCGCCTTGAGAGCCTCGATATCTTCCTCCAACTCTTGATTCTTCTGATTCATAGCCAGTTCATCAGCTAAAGAGACCTCGGCCACCTTCTCCAGGTCGTTTACCTTCTCCTTAAGATCGCGTATCTCGAATTCCCGGGCCACACGTTGTTCCTTCTCTTCAGACACCTGGCGCTTCAAAACCTTGACCTCCTCTCGAAGGACAAGCAGGCCTTCATCAGATGTCGCTCCCCAAGATGGTGCAGCTGGGAAAAAGTCTGCGCAAAATGCGGATCTCGATCAAATTACAAAACCAAAAGGGAAAGCAGGCAGGTAATAGAACTTACCCTTAGAAGCCCTCCTTGAAGAACCTGGATCACCTCTGGGGAATCTCCTATAGGCAAGACAGTGCCATCCTTAGGGAATACGTTCAAGTGAAGGTTGGATAAAGCCATAGCTAAACTCCCTGCATAACGAGCTATGTCAGCCGACTGATGTTATGATGGAGTCGTCACGCCACTGCTTTTGGGTCTCTTCCTCGGAAGAGAAGGAGAAGGCTCCAACTTAACCACTGGCGAACGACGGCTGCCAGTAATCATCACCTCATCTCCAGATGCACTCCTACTACTGGACCCTTTCTTCGCAGACATTACCTTCGCCGCTTCCTGGTAGGCTGCAAAAGGATCATTGGTAACACCTCCCGACATGTCTCCTGAGTGGAAATAATCGTTTGGCATTATGAGAGAAAAGAGGATAGGGCAAGGAGACACTTACTCCAAAGGCTACCACATCGCGACACCGTCTCGCTGACCAAAAAATTCACCTGACGACGATCCGCAGGAAGCTGTCGCGCCCGTAGAACAGCTTTCTCTCCTTCCGAAGGAGCAGGATGAGTTCCGACGATCCACAGGAAGCTGTCGCGCCCGGAGAACAGCTTTCTCTCCTTCCGAAGGAGCGGGATGAGTTCCAACTGCATAAAAAGAACACACAGGATCAAAAAGGTGGTCGATCAACAAAAGGATTAAACGACTCCTACCTATGAAATTCCATCGATAAGAGAAACCGGGGAACACCATAAAAGCATATCTCTCCTGCCATTTTTTATTAAAAACCGGTCCTTTCCGCTCACTCTTTGGAAGCTCCTCCACAAACAGCAGTCCGCTGCGTGGGCGAAGATGGAATCACCCCTCTCCTCCGTTAAGGGGAGCCAGGTGATACGCGAATAGGATCTCATTGATACCAAGGGATAGATACTCCAAATCGCCTAAGTTTTGGATAGCTATGAGGATTCTCCAAGCATGGGGATTTAGCTGTGAGGGTGAGATCTCGAAAAGATTGCACAAACCAGCAATCAGAGCAGGAATCGTTCCCCTAAGGACGGAGTCAAAGAAAGCTTCGTAGACGGCAATTTCCCCCGGGATGTAGCAGGAAGCACGCTCTTCTGGGGTGGGAACTCAGAGGACAATGGAAGAAGGAAGCAAATACCTGCTCCGCCACTCTGCCAGCTCATCCTCACTGACTGACAAGGCAGGACCCACTAATGGAGGAGCCGCGTAAACACAAGATAGAGGCAAGGGGGCCATCAGATCACAATCGGATCCTTCACCCGCTTCCGACAAGCTGTCCGATCGGGAAACCGGAGACTCCATCCTTCTCCTCAACCTAGCCCTATCGGCCGTCGTGGGAATATAATAAGAGGATCGCTTATACATGATGCCGATGGTTCCTATCCATTGGGCCACGACAATGAGAAAGATAAACCCGAGGAAAGCTAATGAGAGGTCCAACCTATCTAACTAAAACCCGAAAAACTTGAAGAGAGGTAAAAGAAATAGTTACCTGAGCTCAAGATGCCGACGACGGAAGAGCAAGAAATAAGAAGGGAAAGAAGAAAGGCAAAGCCTATAAAGAAGGAGCCGTTGGGAAAATTCCCGAAGAAGCCGCGAGTCTATTAACTTTCAGATTTTGGGGAAGATTCAAAATTCAAAATCTTTCCTTCGGTAACAGGGTTGCGATCTCAGTCAATCTCTTACATTTAAGGAAATAAGATCTTCAGAATCAGGCGAGAATCGGCGTGAGTGATTACGGACGCCAGAAATGGTAACCTCAGGAGATCCCGAACTAAGACCCGCTTCTGTACCAGCTCCTCCTCAGGGAATATCAGAGCTCCATTCTCCACCGTCTCCAAGACATAATCAGAAGCTCAGGCCGGGAAATAAGCACGACGGAAAGCAAGCACGACAGGATCAAAGCACGACGGGAAAACCCGAAATTGGGCGAAAACCCTAATTTGGGTATTATGTAATTCTTCAAGGAAGCCGGAGGCTCGGGAAATATTTTTACAGGATATCAGAATTCATCTGGAGTATATTAAAAATATATAGAGCATCAGAACGGGAGCGGAAAAATATTCGGGATTGATCGCGAGTTAGAAATTTGCCGGAAGGGTCAAAAGTCGCGTAAACCGACCAAGAAGCTCGAGGTGTCTCTACGTATATGGACAGGACGTGATAACTACCATCTAAACAGCTGAGTGTCTCCAGAAGCTCGAGGTGTCACCGTGCATGGAATCTGTACATGCAGCCTGACATGTAGAAGCACGAGGTGGATCGACCAAGCACGAGGTGTCTCCGCGCATGCAACCGAAGCATGCTGATCGACATGTGTGT
>NW_013617430.1:96077-100251 GCF_000695525.1 Brassica oleracea var. oleracea | reverse complement strand
CGCCTTGCGTGAGCTCTAGTCATGCAGCCTGACATCTGGGAGGATTTGTGGCGTTCTGCATGTGTCCTGGACATGCAGCCAGCCATGTGGAGCACGAGGTGCCGCCGCGCATGCGTCCGGAGCCATGCGAAGCGACACACGGGCAGCCACTAACTTGAATCTGATTGGCTGCTGTCTCCTATAATTACCCCACGACCCCAGCTCATTTCTTCACATCCAGACCTGTCCAAACCAAGTTAAAAATGTGAGAGAGAAGTAGAAAAAGAAAGCAAGTGATTCCGAGCTATTTCGAGAGTTTTAGAGAGTTTTCAAGATCAGTTCTCTACTGATTTCGAGTTAGCGCCTAGGGAAGGTTCTGTCCAACTGAAGACCAGTTCAGATGGGAAGTCACTCCAAACGTGGGCTGAGAGAGAGAGAGAAAGAATGTGGCCAATCTAGAGTATGGTCGATTATGAAGACCGATACTCCACCGCGAAGGCCAGTTCCGTCCAATCGACGATTCTCTACGATTGTGACGGGGAAGCTCTGTCCAAATCAGTCCGTCCAAGGCAGTCAGTATCTTTGATGGTCAAGCGGAAGTTCTGTCCGGAGTTAGTTCAGGTCCACGAGTCCAGATCAGCCTGTCGAGGCCTGTCAGTTTCTTCATGGTGAAGGACTGTGGACCGCGGTCGGTTGAAAGCTCCTTCTTCTTGCCTTTGGGGTAGGAATATAGGATATTGCTGATAGAGAGGATGAACACTAAGTCACCATTTCCCGGGGTAGTGTGTTGTGTTGTGTTAGAGTGTAGTAGATGGTTATGGAACCATAGAGTTAGTATAGCACCGATATACGGTATTACGAGTTAGATCGAGTCGTAGATACTCATAGTTATTATTGTAATTGTGGTTGATTTTTTTGCTTGCAGGTTCTGACATTAAGTCTTAAGTCTGATTTAGGTACCGGATTAGGCTTGGTGTGTATTTGGTTATTGTAAGCCTGACGTTGGCCTGTATGTGTTCGAGTGATTGCTTGTGAAGGGTGGTTGATATTAAAGCTATTCGGTATCATTGATTGGCCGATCATGTTCTCGTTTGATTGTTAGTCGATCGGCTAATGATACTTGTATAGTCAAAGTGTCTAACACTACATGAGCAATCAACTCAAGCGTATATATGGTTAACTAGGGATTGGTTGTTGACTTGTTTTCTTGCAGGTTCTCGTTACTTGAAGTTAGATCATGGCAGGAGGCCAAGTCTAACTTAGTAACAGTTTGCTTAGCCTTAGCATTTATTGCTTGCTAGGGCTATATTGATTGTTATTTTGGGTTGTCTAGGTTAGAGTCTAGGTTGCGGGTAGAGGCCGCCAGCTCACTGAGTAATACAAGATTACTCATCAAACTCTGTTGTCCTTTTTGCAGGTCGCTTGAGGTAAGGATGATCGGATAGCTTGGTTCTGGACGTTAGGACCGCCGGAGTAGATTTCATGCCTTCTGTAAACGGTATTCTGTTATGTGTTTGTTGGCTCGATTTGGCATTAGGCCGGGCCCAGTCTCAAATTATTCTATGTATGAATGTTTCCTAAATCAATAAAGTATTTATTTTATATGAGCTTCATCCCTAGCCCGTCACGTAGCGCTTCCGAACCATGGTGTTGGGTTGGACGGTCAGTCATGTTCTTGTTTGATTGTTGGCTGGCCGGTTGGCCTTTCATCTCCAACCCTGGGTGTTGGACGGTCGATTGGTCATGTTCTTGTTTGATTGTTGGCCGGTGGGTCGACCTATGCTTAGGACGGTTCGGGGGTGTTACATCCATACTCCACCGTCTCCAATACATCATCAGAAGCCTAGAGCTTCCCCTCTTCGACAAGAATCAGTGGTCCAAGTAGCACCAGACCCATGTCTCATATAGGGGAAACTGATCATCCCCCGGATTCAGAGTATGGTTCCGAACTGAGTGGAACCCGGATCGCAGGATTGCTAGAGCGATGTCTTGCCTAAGGGAAGCCTGCTGAGAATGAGCAACTCCGGTTGACTTGAGTGCACAGGTTATTCCCCGAGTTCGATGGTGAAATCGAACAATAAGGGGCAAACTGTTGGGGAAAAATACTAAGGTATTGAATTCCTCTAGACCCCAGGCAGAACACCGCCTCTGGATCCCCACTGGAAGGAACCCCAGTTCCCAGGATCCCCGCTAGAAGGAACTCTGGTTCCCGCTATGGAGCTTTCCGGGTTCGGTCCCAGGATCGCCCCCTTCCCCCGGAAAATGGAATACTTCCGATAAGGAGAACCTTTCATATTTCCGAATATAGAAGAGTTTAACCTACTCCAACCGACTAAGGCCCGCCTTAGGAAAACTATATAAAGGAACCTAAACCCTAAAGCAAGGGATCGACAATTGGAGACTTAGAGAATAGGGCTACACGGCTAGAATTAGGGTTCTTACTCAAATCATTGTAATCCTAGTTTGTCTACTCAATAAAACGTCTCTTCAAGTCTTTATCTCAACTGTATCTCTCGAAATTAATACAAATGCTAGCCTTCTCCATCGTTTTGTGGTACTCACAAAGATCCTACACAAAAATCTCCTAACAAGGATTGTTGGGGGAAAATATTCAGGTATTAAATTCCTCCAGACCCCAGGCAGGACACCGGCCTCTGGATCCCCGCTGGAAGGAACCCCGGTTCCGGGGATCCCTGTGGGAACCAAAATTCACACTGTCGATTTCCATTTAAATAATGAAAGTAGGAAAACCCTAATTTCCCAGATGTCCGGATATCTGCTAATACCACACGCTAAGCAATCAGAACACGAGGTAATAACGATAAAGTATATGAAATAGTAAAAAGAGAGAAAAATGAGTTTTATTCCGAATTCGCGTATGAGCGTTACAACATGGTAGAAGCCTCGGCTATGAGAGCTGTCGGCGAGATTCCTAGTTCTAACAACCTAAGACAGCAAAACCTAGTTGAGTCGCAGCTCGAAATAACAAAAACGGAAAGTTGCCTAATTGCTCTAAGTGATAAGTTTGCTCTCAAAGTTCCTCCTCCATGCCTCTCGCCTAGGACTCCTTATATACTCGCTCCTAGGTCGGTTTACACTTTTCCCCTTCTGCCCTTAAGCCATCATAGCCTAAAAATGGAGATATTCAATTTTTCCTGATCTTCGTAATTATCTTCAAAATTTCGTATTTATCCGCGGAAACTTGACATTTATCTTTCCTTGCGAACCAAGTATAAACCGTCCCACGGTTTACGGGCTGCTGGTTAAGAAATCGTAAGGTGGGCTTCGATTCATGTCTTAGGTCCCTTTGGTCCGTCTTTCGACTTGAATCGTTTATCACGACTTCTTTCGATAAAAACAAACTTTCCGCGGTTTTTATCGTAAAGTTTGATCGATGACTTCGAATGGCGGAAAACAGGAAATGGGTTTGCTACGGTCTTCGGGAGACAGCATCGAAGGGTAGACGAAAAGACCTTCGGGTCCCAGATAAAAGACCTTGTGGTCTGACAGGGACCTCCGGGTCCCAAACACGATCTAAGGATCCAAAGAGAGCCTCTGCTCCTCCTCCACAACCTCAGGGTTCCTAGGCTACCGTACGACCGGTCCATAGTCTTTAGAACCAAAACAAACCTAATGCAATGGCTCGATTTAAAGCAAGCAAGCAAAAGTCTGGATAAAAAGAAGGCCACGGCAGGGCCATTGATCGAAGAAATAATAAAGGCCACAAAGGACCAAGGCTTAAACAAATAGAGAAAGGAAAAGCAGTTCAAGTCGGAGATCCTCTCGGCTTAACGGATGAATCAACATCCAGATGAAGGACCAAGGTTTAAACAAACAGAGAAAGGAAAAGCAGTTCAAGTCGGAAATCCTCTCGGCTTAACGGATGAATCCACATCCAGATCAGAAGACGGTGGAATAGCAGGTTCATCCTCGAAAGTGGGAAGGGGGGCACATTTTTTCCTGGCTTCCTCTTGGACCACAGCCTTGTACTGTTCCAACGACGTGACCAAGTCCCACTGGGCACTCTGCTTCCTTAGCCACTCCCTCAGCAACTCCCAGCGAGCAACGACCCTGGCTCCATTCACGGCCATCACCATCTTAAACATGAAGGTCTGCGCCGCCGCCTTGAGAGCCTCGATATCTTCCTTCAGCTCTTGATTCTTCTGATTCATAGCCAGTGCATCAGCTAAAGAGA
>NW_013617430.1:83747-95873 GCF_000695525.1 Brassica oleracea var. oleracea | reverse complement strand
TGGTCTGCACAAAACGCGGATCTCGATCAAATTACAAAACCAAAAAGGAAAGCAGGCAGGTAATAGAACTTACCCGGAGAAGCCCTCCTTGAAGAACCTAGATCACCTCTAGGGAATCTTCTATAGGCAAGACAGTGCCATCCTGAGGGAATACGTTCAAGTTCAGGTTGGATAAAGCCATAGCTAAACTCCCTGCAGAACGAGCTATGTCAGCCAACTGATGCGCTGATCGAGTCGTCACGCCACCGCTTTTGGGTCTCTTCCCCGAACGATGGCTGCCAGTAATCATCACCTCATCTCCAGATGCACTCCTACTACTGAACTCTTTCTTCGCAGACATTACCTTCGTCGATTCCTGGTAGGCTGCAAAAGGATCATTGGTAACACCTCCCGACATGTCTGGAGTCAAAGAAAGCTTCGTAGACGGCAATTTCCCACGGGATGTAGCTGGAAGCACGCTCTTCTGGGGTGGGAACTCAGAGGACAATGGAAGAAGGAAGCAAATACCTGCTCCGCCACTCTGCCAGCTCATCCTCACCGACTGACAAGGCAGGACCCACTAATGGAGGAGCCGCATAAACACAAGATAGAGGCAAGGGGGCCATCAGATCACAATCGGATCCTTCACCCGCTTCCGACAAGCTGTCCGATCGGGAAACCGGAGACTCCATCCTTCTCCTCAACCTAGCCCTATCGGCCGTCGTGGGAATATAATAAGAGGATCGCTTATACATGATGCCGATGGTTCCTATCCATTGGGCCACGACAATGAGAAAGATAAACCCGAGGAAAGCTAACGAGAGGTCCAACCTATCTAACTAAAACCTGAAAAACTAGAAGAGAGGTAAAAGAAATAGTTACCTGAG
Organism: Brassica oleracea var. oleracea; assembly: GCF_000695525.1. Classification (NCBI taxonomy): domain Eukaryota; kingdom Viridiplantae; phylum Streptophyta; class Magnoliopsida; order Brassicales; family Brassicaceae; genus Brassica; species Brassica oleracea. The sequence continues at coordinate 95,007 of NW_013617430.1, read as the reverse complement.
CTCAAGATGCCGACGAAGGAAGAGCAAGAAATAAGAAGGGAAAGAAGAAAGGCAAAGCCTATAAAGAAGGAGCTGTTGGGAAAATTCCTGAAGAAGCCGCGAGTCTATTAACTTTCAGATTTTGGGGAAGATTCAAAATTCAAAATCTTTCCTTCGGTAGCAGGGTTGCGATCTCAGTCAATCTCCTACATTTAAGGAAATAAGATCTTCAGAATCAGGCGAGAATCCGCGCGAGTGATTACGGACGCCAGAAATGGTAACCTTAGGAGATCCAGAACTAAGACCCGCTTCTGTACCAGCTCCTCCTCAGGGAATATCAGAGCTCCATTCTCCACCGTCTCCAAGACATAATCAGAAGCCCAGAGGTTCCCCTCTTTGACAAGAATCAGTGTTCCAAGTAGCACCAGACCCATGTCTCATATAGGGGAAACTGATCATCCCCCGGATTCAGAGTACGGTTCCGACCTGAGTGGAACCCGGATCGCAGGATTGCTGGAGCGATGTCCTGCCTAAGGGAAGCCTGCTGAGAATGAGCAACTCCGGTTGACTTGAGTGCACAGGTTATTCCCCGAGTTCGATGATGAAATCGAACAATAAGGGGCAAACTGTTGGGGAAAAATACTCAGGTATTGAATTCCTCCATACCCCAGGCAGAACACCGGCCTCTGGATCCCCACTGGAAGGAACCCCGGTTCCCAGGATCCCCGCTAGAAGGAACTCTGGTTCCCCGCTATGGAGCTTTCCGGGTTTGGTCCCAGGATCGCCCCCTTCCCCCGGAAAATGGAAAACTTCCGATAAGGAGAACCTTTCATATTTTCGAATATAGAAGAGTTTAACCTACTCCAACTGACTAAGGCCAGCCTTAGGAAGACTATATAAAGGGAATCTAAACCCTAAAGCAAGGGATCGACAATTGGAGACTTAGAGAATAGGGCTAGACGGCTAGAATTAGGGTTCTTACTCAAATCATTGTAATCCTAGTTTGTCTACTCAATAAAACGTCTCTTCAAGTCTTTATCTCTATTGTATCTCTCGAAATTAATACAAATGCTAGCCTTCTCCATCGTTCTGTGGTACTCACAAAGATCCTACACAAAAATCCCCTGACAGTTTGGCGTTAAAAGGAGGGGATTAATCTAAACTACGTGATAATGGCGGTGGACGAGCATGACGAGCTACCCGAAGCTACCCAGAGAGAAGCTGAACTCCATAGGCAAATCGACGATCTGCAAGGTCAAGTAACCGGGTTGCATCGAACTCGGGAAGAGACCAATCCCGAGCTTTCCTCGGAGTTCCAGATCCTGAAGGAAAAGATCAACGAACACTCCAAGCAACTGGAGCAGAGCGCCGAGAAGCTCAGCCAGCTCGAATCGGAGAATCTTACCCTCCGAGACGAGAACCAAGCCCTTAACGCGGCAAGAAACAAGAAGCGTCAATTCTGGACTTAGATTCGCCTATTCCGACTCTGGAAACACCCAACTCTAGGATAGGCGCGAACCTCCCAACTACAACGCCGGGAGGAGACGCATCTACGCGAGAAAATGCTAAGGATGCGCAGACCTACGACTTGGAGGACAGCACCTCGGAGCCCGAGCCTGATAAGGAAGCATCAGACGGAGCAGCGAGAACGGAGTTTCCCATGATCGCTCACCTTCACTAGATGTTCTCCGATAGGACCCAGACCCCCGGGTCCCCAATATAGGAACGCTCCAGGTCCCCACTAAAAGGAACCCTGGGACCAGTCCCAGGGACCGACCTCTGTTCCGAGAAATGGAAGATTTCCGATAAGGAGAACCTTCCATATTTACGAATATGGAAGAGTTCAACCTAAATCAAACAGACTTCAAGGCGACTATATAAGGGCTTCTAAGTCCCAAAAGCAAAGGATCGACTTCTCCAAGGCTTAGAGACTAGGGTTAGACATCTAGAATTAGGGTTCTTCCCGAATACTTTGTAACCTTGTTTACTCTCGCTTGTTCTACCTAATAAAACGTTTCTTTAAGCCTATCTTCTTATTACTTTACCCAAATCCCCATGAAACATACAAACCTACTCAAAACACATACGGTTCTCTAGCTTATCCAACGTTCAGTGGTAATCGAAAAGAGCCTACACAAAAATCCCCTAACAGTTTGGCGCTAAAAGGATGTGAGTAATCAAACTATGTGACGATGACGGTGGACGAGCATAACGAGCCATCCGATGATGCTCAAAGGGTAGCTGAACTCCAGAAGCAAGTTGATGGCATGCAGAGCCAAATAACCGAGATGAATCGAACTCAGGAAGCAACCGGGGAAAACCCCAACCTCTCTTCAGAAGTTCAGAGTCTAAAGCAGAAACTTGCCGAACACTCCAAACAGCTGGAGCAAGGTGCCGAGAAGCTCAGCCAGTTGCAGTCGGAGAATATGGTCCTCCGGGATCAAAACCAAGCCCGCAGTAGGGCAGGCAACGAGAAGCGTCGTTTCAAAACCCAGGTTCGACCCATGGGGAATCTAAATACTCCTAACTCCAGAGAAGGCGCGACCGATCCAACTCCTGGGTCAGGCGTAGCCGGGGCAACGCACGAAGGGGCCGAGAATCCTCAGGTCTACAACCTGGAGGAGAGTGATTCCGAGCCAGAATCTGATAAGGAGACGCCTGAAAAGATATCAGCGACGGAGTCCTCTATGAATGCCTATCTCGAGAAGATGTTCTCCAAGAGATTCGACGCCATGCAGTCCATGGTGGAACGCCTACCAGAAGTAGCTCCCCCAATCCGAAGGAGTAACCCGGACCCCTACGAAGATACCCCCTTCGTGGAAGGAATCGTCTCGGTCGAGATCCCTAGGAAGTTTTCCTTCCCCAGCATAAAGATGTACGACGGCACGGGCGACCCCGCTGATCATATCGCTCAATACAAGCAACGGATGCTCGCGGTTGTGCTTCCAAAAGAATCCCGCGAGGCTACAATGTGCAAAGGCTTTGGCTCCACTCTAATAGGACCAGCCCTACAATGGTACATCAACCTACCCACCAGGTCCATATCCTCTTTTGCGAGCCTCAACGACAAGTTTGTGGAGCGATTCGCAAGTAGTAGGAGCCTAGAGAAGACTTCAGACGGTCTCTACGAGATTCTTCATCATCGGGTAGAACCCCTGCGAGATTACATAGCCCGCTTCAACCAAGAAAAGGTGGTGGTTCCCGAGTGCAGCATTCCTACCGCGATCTCTGCCTTTAAAAGGGGCCTGCTTCCAGACTGGGGCATGTACAAAGAACTAACCATGTATCCCTGGAAGACCATGGAAAACGTGTTATCCCGGGCCTGGCGCAAGCGAAGTGGGAAGAAGACGTCGCAAGCCGCACTAATGCTCAGCCGAAGCAGGACCAAAACTCGGCCCGATGGGATCAAGGAAATCAGAATGAAAGATCCTCCCAAAGAGCGACCAAGGACTCCAGGAACAGAAACCGGGGCAGGTTCCAGTACCAACCCCTGGAAAAGGAAGAAGGAATGTTGGTATCCACTGGGCCCGACATCTCCCATCTCTTGATATCCACACCGGAGCTAGTCAACGTCTTGAGGCCTATAGGCCAACAGGTCAAGTGGCCTCAAAAGATGAAGGCACCTGACCCGTTACGGAATCCTGGCCTCTGGTGCGACTTCCATCGCGACCACGGTCACAAAACGGAAGACTACGTCGCTCTAAGGATTGAGGTCAATGAACTACTCCAAAAGGGGCGTCTCCGGGAATTCCTCTCAGAAAAAGCCAAGAACCATCTAAATAAAGAGGTGCCGGTGAAATCCGCTGGAGCTATACCCGCCTCACCACCTCGCCAGGATCGAGTGATCAATGTCATATCCGGAGGTTTGGAGATAAGCGGCGTGAGTCATGCAGCTGCCAAGAAAAGCACCCGCAACGCCAAGCATGGCTTTGAGACGACCAAACCAAAGCACCTGCTCCTAGGTACCGATGAAATAAGCTTCACGGCTACGGAGAAGGAGAAGATCCTGGCTCCCCACCACGATGCCCTGGTCATCTCGCTCATCGTAGAAAACTGCTTGGTAAAAACAATACTAGTGGACAATTGTAGCTCCAGCAACATCATCTTCCAGACTGCTTACTGTTGGGGTCGAAAACGGTTTCTCGAAATCAACGGCTAAGATTATCATTTTAGCAAATTCTTCACGAAAGACTTCTCGAAAGAAATATCGGAAGAATACAAATACTTATGGACGAGGGTCTCCGGAAAGATCGGTACAAAAAGAGACAGGTCAAGACCCGAGAGCCGGACCGTTCTCACAAAATCACCTCGCCCATGGGCGAGGACGACCAGCACCACGGTCACCTCGCCCATGGGCGAGGACGACCGGCACCACGGTTACCTCGCCCATGGGCGAGGACGACCATCACCAAGGTCACCTCGCCCATGGTCAAGGACGACCAGCACCACGGTCACCTCGCCCATGGGCAAGGTCGACCATCACCAAGGTCACCTCGCCCATGGGTGAGGACGACCAGCACCACAGTCACCTCGCCCATGGGCGAGGACGATCTGCGCCAGGTTCACCTCGCCCTAGGGCAAGGACAATCCGATCCCGGCCAGTCCCACTCGTTTTGACTCTCGTGTCCTCCGTATAGTTGTGATATCCGACTTTTGGATCATATACCTCTCGTTTCATCTCGATCAGAGTTACTCTCGAAATCATAGAAAAGCCTGAAGGCCTAAAAACGGCCCGAGAGGATCTAAACGTGTCTAAAGGCCATTCTACGATTTAGAAGGGACCCGAGCCCAATGGAAGTTATGACGGTTTATCCTAACTCGCCGAAGTAGGATAAACATTAAGTTTCCGAAAATAAATATCAAGATTCGAGGATAACTACAAAGATCGACGAAAAATGGAATATTCCCAAAAGAGATAAACTTGGGCCTAAAGGCAAAGGAGTAAATGGGCCACTGACCTAAAACAACATATAAGGAGAGCTGGAGCAGAAGAAAAGGGATCCGAGAATTTAGTCTTAGAGAACTCCTGCTAGCTTAGGGAACTTAGAACTTAGGTTGTTAGACTAGCAAGGCAAGGCTTAGAACGTTTTGCCGCCTTTCTGTTCTGCTTTTGTCTAGTTAGCATATCACTACTCCTCTCGGAGAAGTCTTGAATTCATACTATTTCATTAATAAAACGCCTCTGAGCGACTATTTATCTTTATCTTGCTATCTATCTTTTTACGCTCTGAAAGTGATTACGCAGAGAATTCGGACCTTCAGGAAAAATTGGGTTTTCTTGATTTTCCTCCGTACTTATTCATTAAAATTGACGGTGTGAATTCTGGTTCCCACACTTGCCAGGACCTAGGGCTGGAGGAGAGCGCCCTGACTCGCAAAATAACTCCACTCATCGGATTCAGCGGCGAAGTTAAGCAAACAGCTGGAGAGGTCACTCTCCCAGTGTACGCTGAAGGGATCAACATGTCTACCAAGTTCATGGTCGTCAACAGTCAATCAGCATACAATATTATCCTAAGAAGACCCTGGATTCATGACATGGGAGCAGTCCCTTCAACCCTTCATCAAATGGTGAAATTTAGTACACCCTGGGGCATCAGAATAATCAAAGGAGATCAGGAGAATTCTCGATCCTGCTACCAGACCACCTTAAAGGGAAATACCAAGGTCTTATAGCAATTACAGAAGAGAACTCAGGTCCCGTGAACCCAGGGACCAGAGGTCAAGAGGTCTGGCGAATGGCGATCGTTCAGAGGACGCGGACCCCAAATCACGTGAAGGAACACCTAAGGACCGGTATCGACCGCTTTGCATGGTCTCACTCATGGTTCTCCAAAGCGGTACCTGTTCAGAAGATAGGGACATCGCAAGATCCTCGTCCTCCACCCCGCATGGATCTCGCCAGCTACCAACCGATGGTCTCGCAACTAAAGAAGCGGGGCATAAGCAGCGGGAGGAGACCTCCTCTGAAATCATACCGGACGGATCTGGGGCAGAGGGTACCCTGCCAACGGAGAACACAGATACCTAGCCAAGTCAGAGTTCTTCAAACCTGGTCGCTCCGCTGGATGAATGCGACTACCCATCTCATGACCGTGCTGAAAACCTTCATCACCAGGAAACACTGGCCGCGAATCCGCAATAGCAAGAGAATCTACAGAAGCTGGGGCACGAGACAAGTCTCGGTCACGGTCCCCAGACCCTAGGGAGAAGCAGTACCCAGAAATGGAGAGAGGGACGACGCGCCTAGGAAACACTCCTACAATCCTCAACAAACCGGCATGAAGTCCACCTCCTAGGAGGAAAGCGACAGATTAGTCCACAGAACCCAGAGGACTGGTCCCGACCACGGAGTGCCGCCAGGGACCGCAGCAAGAAAGAGGAATCCTCCAGCAGGGGAACTCATCCAAATAGCGAAACAAAGCCTACGGGCTACATAATAAAAGGAAAACATGGCCTAACCACCGGGGTACCTCGCAAGCTGATGTCTTGTACGGTCTCCGGACCATGATTTTTATTACTTATTACTTAAGCATTATGTTTTCCTACTCCTATGTACGCTGAAACATCTCCGGACAAAGCTTATGCAATAAAATAGTTTCGACTATAAAAGAATAGTAGGAATATCATAATACTTAAAGGGGCAAACGAGCTGGATCAGGTCCAAGCGACCTCCGATCCTGGCCAACCTTAATTGAAAGAAGTGGCACGACCACAAGACAAAATGGGTATGAGACATAAAGCAGGAATGGGTATGTGCAAGCCTGAGTATGCTGTCAAAACTACCTAAAACCCCTGTGTAGCCTAAGGCGCATCGGGGTCCCTAGAGTACAAATGTAAAAAGTACATGTATTAAAACGCTACGAGCTACGCGATACAGGGAACACATGGTATATATCCATTGTAAAAGTATTGTTATATATAGGGAGCAATCTAAATCCTGCTTCTCCAGACGTGGAAAGCAGCGTAAGCCTGGCACTTGGGTTTTCACCCATACCAGCACCCTCTAAGTCTGACAGTGGCGTCCTGCAGAAGCAGCATGCAGCACGGGAACTCGATAGTGGCCAGCTCCCGAGCGGCAGAATGCGAAATCCCTACAGGTATCGGTAGCGGCCTCACCTAGGCAGGCAGAATACGGTCCCTTAAATTAATAATTCAAAACCCCCGGGTTATTGAAAACCTTCGGGTCCCCAAGTAGTCTCCGGGCCCTGAAATGATTTTTTTTCAGGACCTGGAAAAGGTAAACCTCCAGGTCCTTATAACCCCCGGGCCCAACTGTGATCCCAGGATCCTAAGTATAGAAGTTCCTAAAACGGCCTCAAAGCCCGAGAACCAAAATCTATAAATGATCTATATAGCCTATAGGCCAACGACCTCAGGGTCCCCAGAAGGACCTCCGAACCCTATATCGTCAGAGCTAAGATTTCAATCTCGGAATCCCGAACTTACGAAATCAAGAAACAAAGCTTGCAGGGAAAAGGAATTCATTACGAGAAATCATTGTTCCAGAGAGAATCAAGAAAGGCAACAAGAAGCCATTATTCAGAGAAAAGCAAGTTCGACTAAAAGAAATAAAACATCTAGAAAGGCGGACCAGCGGAGACTCGAGACTCCGCGATGGACCTCGGGCTGATTGGGAAAAACCCTCCAGGACGGCGACCCAATCCCTCAGACCAAAGCAGATGCTGACGATATTCTCCTCGGGATCCCAGTGCTCCGTTCTTCCTTCCAACCACTCCTTCATAAGCTTCCATCTAGGGGAAGCTCTCACCTGCCGAATCAATAAGTCACGCTGAACCGCCATATCTCGCACCCGGTTACGGAGAAGGAACAGCTCGGCGAGCAGCCTCTGTTGAATGCCCATTAGCGGAACCCCTCCAGTCGGAGTCCCGACTGAGTCTGGTCTAATCCTAGCAGTCGGTGGTGCCGCTCTAGCCAAACTAGGTGGAGGAGTGTAGAAAGAGCGCCTTCTTCGCGTCCCAGCCTGTTGATACTTGTCGTAAAGAACCGAAGCAGGGAGTCTTGCAATATTCCCTGAAAGATAGAAAGAGTAAGAAGACGAAATCCTACCAAGCAAGGACTAAGAAGCAAGAACTTACCCCAAAGACGGCTGTGGCACAAGACTTCCTTACTCACCAGGAATGGTACCCTACGGAAACGCCGAGAAATCGCTAGCACCTGTTTCGCCACTGCTTCCCCAAGGAAGGACACCGGACGAGCCTCATCTGAAAACAAAACCAAATCATCGGCAAATCACCAACCGGAGGAGAATGAAGTACAGAAGACCAGACTTACCGACGGTACGCCAGAACGTACGGTAAAAGAAGGGTTCCTGAATCTTCAGAAACGCGTATCAGCTGTTCCAGTTATTCCCGAAGGGGTAGTTACCCCTGGTACCTCTCGAAGGCTCCTCGGCCAAAGGGGTGCCATCGCGGGGTTGAAGATGATAGAATCCGGGCACGATCGTCAGCGGGGCAAAGTAGTAGGAGTACAGAACCTCATGTATCCCGATGCCGAGGCCATGGAGCTCCCCAAGTACTTGGATCGACATTAGAGTCCTCCAGGATAAGGGAGTAAGCTGAGAAGGGCAGAAACCAAAGAACGATGATATCTCAGCCACGAGTGACGGAATGATCCCCCGAAAACATGCCACCAAGTATGCCTCAAAGACGGTCATCTCGTTCGGTCCCCGTCAGCGGCGCGTTCAAACACAGAGGGACTCCTCATCTGTACCGAAGAATGAATCGCATATTTCCTCCGGATAGCCATCACATCCTCCTCCTGGATCACAGAGCATGGGCCGTCATCAAGAACATAAGAGCAACGTTGCTTCAAGGGTGCCATCAGGATCGCCTCGTTATCAGCCTCGGGGACCTCTCCGTGAGAAGTAGCAGGTGAGGAAAAGGGGTTAGTAAATAAGCGACGAGGCCTTACCCGACCACCTACGAACGAGGCCGGAAGAGAGGGTAAATAAGAATTCATCTTTCTCAAATCAGGGATGATTTGGTGAGGAGCGCCGTGCATCCTATATATACGCCCAACCCATTCCTTTTTGAAGACGGAGAAAAGGAAATCGAATATTTCCAAATCTCCTAGAGAATCGTTAACAAAGGGTGACCGGCCTAGAATGAAGGAAATCCGATCCAGGAAGGAAAAACGCTACTCAGATCATGCTCCAGCCTTTTTCCGGTTCAAAGGATCCCAGCTTAAAAGACTCCGGTTCTCTCCAACAAGAACTCTCCCCAGCCTCATCGTCTCCAGAAAATTCAAGACGCTACTATCAAGCTCCGACTAAGTAAGGTGGAAATGATCCTTGCCTGGGTTCAGAACGAGCTCCGGCTTGAGTTGAATCCAGGATAGCGAGACCGATGAAGCGGAGTCCTTCCTAAGGGGAGCCTGCTGAGAATGAGCAATCCCGGTTGACTTAAGTGCACTGGTTATTCCCCGAGTTCGATGACGAAATTGAACAATAAGGGGCAAACTGTTAGGGAAAAATACCCCAGTATCATTTCCTCCAGCCTCCAGGCAGGACCCGGACCCCCGGGTCCCCGATATAGGAACGCTCCAGGTCCCGCTAAAAGGTACCCTGGGACCAGTCTCAGGGACCGACCTCTCTTCCGAGAAATGGATAATTTCCGATAAGGAGAACCTTCCATATTTCCGAATATGTAAGAGTTCAACCTAAATCAAACCGACTTCAAGACGGCTTTATAAGGGCTCCTAAGTCCCGAAAGCAAAGGATCGACTTCTCCAAGGCTTAGAGACTAGGGTTAGACAACTAGAATTAGGGTTCTTACTTAATACTTTGTAACCTTGTTTACTCTCACTTGTTCTACCTAATAAAACGTTTCTTTAAGACTATCTTTATATTACTTTACCCAAATCCTCACGAAACATACAAACCTACTCAAAACACATACGGTTCTCTAGCTTATCCATCGTTCTGTGGTACTCTAAAATAGCCTACACAAAAATCCCCTAACAGGCTCGACGCCATGCAATCCATGGTAGAGAGACTCCCTGGGGTAGCTCCCCCCCCCCTCCCTCAGCATAAAGGCGTACGAGGGCACCACAGATCCGGACGACCACGTCACCCGATACAGACCAAGGATGCTCGCCGTAGCACTCCCAAAGGGGTCACACGAAGCTACCATGTGCAAAGGTTTTGGCTCCACCCTGACCGGACCCGCTCTGAAGTGGTATTTCAACTTGCCCTCCAGGTCTATAGCCTCCTTCGCGGTACGCAGCGACAAATTCGTGGAGCAATTCGCCAGCAGTACGGACCTGGAGAAAACCTCCGACAGCCTCTACGAAATCCTCCAGCACCGCGCGGAACCCCTGCGAGGCTACATAGCCCCCTTAAATCAAGAGAATGTGGCTATCCCCGAATGCAGTATCCCCACTGCTTTCTCTGCTTTCAAGAGAGGTCTGCTCCCCGATGGAAACCTCTACAAGGAGCTGCCAAGTATCAGTGCAAAACTATGGAAGACGTCCTATCTCGAGCCTGGACGCATGTCAAATGAGAGGAAGACGTCGCCAGTCGTGCCAAGGTACAACAAAAGCAAGATCCCAAGACGATCTAACCAAACCGAACCGAGCGAGACGAGAAGCCCTCTCAAAGACCAGCTAGGGACTCCGGGAATCGAAACCGGGGCAGGTACCAGAACCACCCGATCGAGAAAGCAGAAGGGATGGCAGTGTCCACGTGGCCAGACATCTCTCACCTCTCCGTCTCAAGGCCGGAGCTGATCAAAGTTCTGAGGCAGATGGGCCAGCAGGTCAAGTGGCATCAGAAGATGAAAGCCCCCGACTCTTTCCGGAACCATGGCTTCTGGTGCGACTTATGTTGGGTTCAAAAACGGTTACGACGAAGTTAACATTCAAAACGTCCGAAGAAGAAAATGAGAACTTTCTTCAACAACTATTTTTTCGAAATAGATTCTTTCTTACGAAAAGCTTTACGGAGGAAACACGAGACATTAGACAAGAGCTTGAGCCAAGCCCGGTCGCTACGTAGCGACCGAGCGTCCGTTCCGCTCGGTCGCTACGTAGCGACCGTGCTTGATCCAAGCTCGGTCGCTACCTAGCGACCGAGCTTCCGTTCTGTTTGGTCGCTACGTAGCGACCGAGCTCTTCCGAAACGTCGATACGACATTAGTCCATGCATTCTCGTCTACCCTTCGATGCTATCTCCCGAAGACCATAGTGAACCCATTTCATGTTTCCCACCATTATAAGTCATCGATCAAACTTTACGGTAAAAACCGCGGAAATTTCGTTC
>NW_013617430.1:78645-83672 GCF_000695525.1 Brassica oleracea var. oleracea | reverse complement strand
GACTCGAGGCCCAACTTACGATTTCTTAACCAACAGCCCGTAAGCCGCAAGACGGTTTACGCTTGGTTTGCAAGGAAAGATAAATGTCAAAGTTTCCGCGGATAAATACGAAATTTTGAAGATTATTAAGAAGATCAGAAAAGATGAAATATCTCAATTTTTATGCTATGACGGCTTAAGGGCAGAAGAGGAAAAGCGTAAACCGACCTAGGAGCCAGTATATAAGGAGTCCTAGGCGAGAGGCATGGAGGGAGACTTTTTCAGAGCAAACTAAGCACTTAGAGCGATTTAGGCATATTTCGGTTTTTGTTATTTCGAGCGGCGAATCAATTAGGTTTAGCCGTCTTAGGGTTACTAGAACTAGGAATCTCTTCGACAGCTCTCTAGCCCAGGCTTATACCTTGTTGTAACGCTCAAATACATATTCGGAATAAGATCTATTTTGCTCTCTTTTTACCATTTTTGTACTTCGTCGTTGATATCTCGTGTTCTGATTGCTTAGCGTGTGGTATTAACAGATCTCCGGGACCTCTGGGAAATTAAGGTTTTCCTAGTTTCCTAATTTAAACCAAAATCGACGGTGCGAATTTCGGTTCCCACAACTTCCATCGAGACCACGGTCACAAAACCGAGGACTGCGTCGTACTAAAGATCGAGATCAACGAGCTGCTTAGGAAAGGGCACCTCAGGGAGTTCCTTTCCGAGAAGGCCAAGAGCCATCTAAGCAAGGAGACAACATGTAAGCCCACTGAAGCTGCTCTCGTCTCGACACCGCGACAGGACTGAGTGATCCATGTCATTTCGGGCGGTTCGGAAATTAGCGGCATAAGCAATGCAGCGGCAAAGAAAAGCACTCGGAACGCCAAGCACGGCCTAGAGGCAGCCAAGCCAAAATGCCTGCTCCTAGGAACGGACGAGATGAGCTTCACGGACAAGGAGCAGGAGAAATTCCTCACTCCTCATCACGACGCCCTGGTTATCTTGCTCATTGTAGCGAACTGCCCAGTAACAAGGGTATTGGTAGATAATGGAAGCTCCGGCAACATCATCTTCCAGGCCGCATACAAGGACCTAGGGCTGGAGGAAGGCGCTCTAACTCGGAGGGTAACCCCCATTATAGGGTTCAGCGGGGAAGTCAAACAAACCGCCGGGGAGATAACCCTCCCCGTATACGCCGAAGGAATCAACATGTCAACCAAGTTCCTCATGGTTGACTCCGACCCTTCTTACAACATGATTCTAGGACGGCCCTGGATTCACTGAATGGGGGCCGTCCCCTCGACTATTCACCAAATGGTGAAATTTCCTACACCCTGGGGCATAAAGGCGATCAGAGGAGATCAGAAATATTCTCGTTCCTGCTATCAGACCACTCTAAAGGGAAAGACCAAGGTCTTATAGCAGTTATAGAGCAAACCTCAGGCTCGTCACACCGAGGAACCGGATGTAGAGGAAATGGACGAGGTGCCATTAACCGAAGGAGTTCAGACCTGACATCTCAAGATCGGCTCCAAGCTACCCGAAGGATTGAGAAGAAGACTGATAGACTTCCTCAGGTCTAACTCCGACTGCTTCGCTTGGTCCCACGCAGATATGCCTGGGATCGATCCAGAGATCATCATGCATAAGCTGCAGGTGGACCCTCTACATCAACCCGTCAGAAAAAGAGACAGAAGTTTGCCACCGAGAGAGACGAGATCATCAACGACGAAGTCAAGAGCCTGCTCGGCACGGGGTTCATTCGTGAGGTGCAGTAACCAGAGTGACTAGCCAAAGTCGTCGTGGTAAAGAAAAAGAACGGGAAGTGGAGAGTCTGCATCGATTTCATGGACCTCAACAAGTCCAGTCCAAAGGACCTCTTCCCGCTACCTCGTATCGACTAGCTGGACGACGCCACCGCGGGGCACCAGCTGATGAGCTTCATGGACGCGTTCTCCGGCTACAATCATACTTATGCATCCGGAAGACTAGGAGAAAACATCATTCATGACGTCCAGAGGGATCTACTGCTACAAGGTCATGCCCTTCGGCCTAAAGAACGCAGGATCGACCTATCAACGGCTGGTCAACATGATGTTCGCGGACCAAATCGGAAGAACCATGGAGGTCTACATCGATGACATGCTGATCAAATCCCTGGAAGCGTAAGATCACATATCTCACCTGCAGCAAGCCTTCTCCACCCTCAGGAAATATAACATGAAGCTCATCCCGGCTAAATGCTCATATGGGGTCAGTTCTGGCAAGTTCCTCGGGTACATCGTAACCCACCGGGGCATCGAGGCCAACCCTGAGCAAATTAGGGCCATTCATTCAATCCCTTCCCCGAAGAACGTCAAGGAGGTTTAAAAGCTAACGGGAAGGATGGCAGCTTTGAGCAGGTTCATCTCCAGACTCTCCAACAAATCTCACGCCTTTTATGGAACTCTGAAGAATCCGAAGGATTTCCAGTGGACTGGAGAATGCGAATCCACTGTCCAAGAGCTAAAATCGTATCACACCACTCCTCCTCTCACGTCGAAGCCACTACTCGGTGAAGTCCTAATGCTATATCTAGTGGTCTCCGAACACGCCGTGAGCGCCGTCTAAGTTCACGAGGAGGAAAACAAGCAGCTACCAATCTATTACGTAAGCCAGGCTCTCCTAGACGGGGAGACCCGCTCTAGCCACCTAGAAAAGCTATCCTTAGCCCTGATAGTCGCCGCTCGCAAGCTCCGACCCTACTTCCAGGCTCATCCAATCGTGGTTGTTACCTCCTTCCCTGTAAAGTTGGTCCTCCATAAACCAGAAGTCTCCGGATGCCTAGCCAAATGGGCCGTGGAACAAGGGGAATACGATGTAATATTTCGACCCGCCACGGCTATAAAGTCACAGGTCCTAGCAGACTTCGTGGCTGAATTCTCCCCTGCCTTGCTCCCAGCTCTGGAGCAGGAGGTACGCCTCCGAGGCGAAAGTAAGGAAGAGGGAGAATGGATCCTACACATTGATGTATCCAGCAACATCAGAAGAGCTGGAGTAGGGATAGCTCTTACCTCGCCAACAGGGAACACAGCCTCAAGAACCGTGAGATGCAACTTCAAAGCAACCAACAACGAAAGCGAGTATGAGGCCCTAATTGCAGGCCTAACCCTTGCCCATCAAATGGGGGCAGAGAACATCCAGGTCTTCGGCGACTCCCAGCTGATAATCAACAAGGGACAAGGGGAGTACCAAGCAAAAGACGACAGCATGATCCAGTATCTGGCGGTCGCTCAGCGAGTAATAAGGAAGTTCAAGAGCTGCAAGCTCACCCAAATCCCACGGGAACAGAATTCACAAGCCGACGACCTAGTTAATCTACGGTCCGCCCTTGAAACGAATAGCCAGATGAGTATCCCCTTTCTCGTGCTTCAATGGCCAGCTACCATGGAGGAACCCTCGTCAGAGGAGGTCTCCGCCATTGAAGAAGGTGAAACCTGGATGACCCCCCTAATCTGGTACCTGGAGGCCGACATCCTCCCGGAAGACCGTGGCGAGGCCAGAAAGATCAAAAACCAAGCCGCGAGGTACTGTATCTCCCAGGAGAAGCTGTACTGGAGATCTTTCTCTTGTCCGTATCTGAGGTGCATCACACCCCGAGAGGCCACAAGAATCCTTGTAGAACTACATGAAGGAGATTGTGGATCACACTCTAGCGGTCGAAGCCTGGTGCTCAGAGCCAGAAGGGCCGGTTACTATTGGCCCATGATGTTCGCCGACGCCGACAGACAAGCCAAGCACTGCGACCAATGCCAAAGGCAGGCTCCAGTCTCTAAGCTTCCCCCGGAGAACCTCAAGTCCATAAGCTCGCCATGGCCCTTCAGAAAGTGGGGCATCGATATAGTAGGGAAATTTCCTATGGCGCCAGGGCAGAAGGTCTTCCTTCTGATAGTCACTGACTACTTCTCCAAGTGGGTCGAAGCAGAAGCGCTCAGCCGCATAACAGGTCTCCAGATCCGCAAGTTTCTATGGACCTAGGTAATCACTCGCTTCGGGGTCCCCCACGAGATCGTCACCGACAATGGAACCCAGTTCACGAGCCACAACTTCAAGGTGTTCTACAACGAGTGGGGCATATGTTGGGGTCGAAAACGGTTACGACGAAGTTAACGTCCAAAATCCCCGAAGAAGAAAAACGTAGGAAACTTCTCCGAAAAATACTTTTTCGAAATAGATTCTTCTTTACGAAAAACCTTTGCGGAAGAAACACGAATCATCGGACAAGAACTCGAGAAGGATCGTTACGCTGTGACCAAACGCGTGCTCCGCACGGTCGCTACATAGCAACCGAGTTCGAGCCAAAGCTCAGTCGCTACATAGCGACCAAACGCCCATTCCGCTCGGTCGCTACGTAGCGACCGAGCTCGAGCCGGAGCTCGGTAGCGAACGAGCTCGAGCCGGAGCTCGGTAATGAAAGAGCTCGAGCCGGAGCTCGGTCGCTACGTAGCGACCGAGCTCGAACCAAAGTTCAGTCGCTACGTAGCGACCGAATTCTTCCGAAACGTCGATACGACATCAGAACATGCATTCTCGTCTACCATTCGATGCTACCTCCCAAATACCATAGCGAACCCATCTCACGTTCCTCGCCATTTCTAAGTTATCAATCAAACTTTACCGTAAAAACCGCGGAAAGTTCATTCTTTATCGAAAGAAGCCGTAATAAATGCTTCGAGTCGAAAGACGGCCCAAAGGGACCTATGACACGACTCGAGGCCCAACTTGCGATTTCTTAACCAACAGCCGGTAAACCGCATGTCGGTTTACGCTTGGTCCCCAAGGGAAGATAAATGTCAAGTTTCCGCGGATAAATACGAAATTTTGAAGATAATTACGAAGATCGGAAAAAATGGAATATCACCATTTTTATGCTATGGCGGCTTAAGGGCAGAAGAGGAAAGGAGTAAACCGACCTTGGAGTCAGTATATAACGGGTCCTAGGTGAGAGGCATGGGTAGGACTTTTTCGGAGAAAACTTAGCACTTAGAGCAATTAGGCAACTTTCCGTT
>NW_013617430.1:76751-77590 GCF_000695525.1 Brassica oleracea var. oleracea | reverse complement strand
GCAGGAGGACGGTGAGAGAGACGCCGGCTACTGCCGCCTGTTCGTCGAGAATCTAGAAGGAGCAGCCCTCGAACGGTTCGCACACCTTAAACGAAACTCTATCGGGAGTTTCCGACAGCTTGCATCAGAATTTCTCAAGCAATGCTCTATGTTCATAGATAGAGAAACTTCCGATGTCGATCTCTGAAGTCTGTCCCAGAGGGAAGAGGAACCCCTCCGCAAGTTCATCAGCCGGTTCAAATTGGTGATGTCCAGGGTCAGTGGGATAAGCGACAAGGTGGCCATCGACGCGCTCAGAAAGGCACTCTGATACAAGTTGAAATTCAGAAACTGAATATCTCTCAAAAAACCACGGACGATCCAAGACGCCCTCCACAAGGCGACGGACGACATCATGATCGAGGAAGAAACGAAAATTTTATCGCAGAAGCATAAGTCGGCAAGATCGTCCTCGAAAGATGTAGACCCGAAAACAAGGAAGAAGAACCCTCGTAACGACAAGTATGTCCATCACGAGGGGGAAGAACTTCAAGGAGAACATAATTGCGCGATCGGCTCAGACCATGGCCGAACCACGGGTAATATGTGGACTCGCAACCAAGGATATGACGAAAACACCTTCTGCGAGTTCCACCAATCCCGAGGACACTCCACGACTAACTGCAAGGTCTTGGGAGCGAGGCTGGCCTCGAAGCTACTAGCCGGAGAACTCTCGGAAGTAACCAGCGTGAAAGATCTCATCCTCGAGACCGATCGCCCCCCGAACCCGGACAGAAATCTCCCCGCGGAGAGATCTCCCCGCGGAGAGATCTCCCCAAAGAAACCAATCCGGGGATAAA
>NW_013617430.1:75441-76651 GCF_000695525.1 Brassica oleracea var. oleracea | reverse complement strand
GAGCTTGGCTCGAGCTCGGTCGCTAAGTAGCGACCGAGCGGGACGGACGCTCGGTCGCTACGTACCGACCGAGCTTGGCTCGATCTCGGTCGCTACGTAGTGACCGAGCGGAACAGACGCTCGGTCGCTACATAGCGACCGAGCTTGGCTCGAGCTCGGTCGCTACGTAGCAAAGTTAGGCGTATTGGACGAAGTTTACTTTAAACTTCGCGGAAGAAAATT
This sequence comes from Brassica oleracea var. oleracea, assembly GCF_000695525.1. Taxonomy (NCBI): domain Eukaryota; kingdom Viridiplantae; phylum Streptophyta; class Magnoliopsida; order Brassicales; family Brassicaceae; genus Brassica; species Brassica oleracea. Next base: position 76,429 of record NW_013617430.1, on the reverse strand, counting down.
ACTGGGAAAGTATATATTAAAAATATAAAATTCCCCTACTTCTATAAGTAGTGAGCTCTTGTTATTCAGTTGCTTCACACCTTCTCTTCTTCAAACCTCCAAAACCTCTCTAGCTCCATATCTTTTGCCTTTAACATGTCTTTTTCCCATGGTGACAAGAGAAGTTCCGATGTTGAGATGGGCGAGGCCACCTCTCCGTCTCTTATTCCGACTTCTCCGGTGGAAGCGCCTGCTTGCATTGCTGCCCATCTCTCCTTTCGAGAGAGACTAGTTCGTCGCCAAGCCGAAAAGGAACAGGTTCGAGCTGGCGCCATGTTCCCATCCTCTTCTGCACTGGCCATTGCTCCGGGTCACGGGACCGAGGTCGTAACTCCGCGAGATGCGGGAACTCTCGCAGGCTCGCGCGTTCCATATGCTTCGGCTCTACCTGCCGGATCGTCCACGACTCCGATTCTCATCGAGGATAAGGAGAGGGCTGCTGACTCTATGCCTCCTCCTCCGGCCAAGAAAGAGATCATTCTAGCGCTGCGCGCTCCTAGTTTTATTCCGGTTGCTCAGCCTAAGGGCCGGAAGAGGAAGATTACCAAGGGCGGTGACGGGGAATCTTCGCAGCAAGGAGGCTCGAGCATAGCGTCGGGGCTTCGCGGAAAGGTTTGTCGCTCACTTAATCTCTTGATTGTTATATATTTTTCTTAAAGACAAAAAATCCCTAACTTTCTTCTCGTTTCAGTTCATGTCGTTGATCGATGGGATGATCAGCGAGTGCGGTTCTGAGACCAGTCGTCTTGTCGGGGAGCTGTTGGAGTTGCAGGGTAGATGGTCTGAAACCGAGGCTATGCTGACGGCTGTCAAGGATTCTCACTCCGTGAAAGTGTCGAAACTCGAGGTCGCGATAGGGGAGCTCGAGAGGGACCTCGGGAAGACGGCGAGTTCATTGTTTAAGGAGAAGAAAGCCAGGAAGGCCAAATCTTCGGAGGTGCGTAGGCTA
>NW_013617430.1:74348-75178 GCF_000695525.1 Brassica oleracea var. oleracea | reverse complement strand
ACCTGAAATCCGCGTGCTTTCTTCCGACGTGTTCAGAAGGCCCAGAGAGGAAAGATCCGGTGCTCGGAGAAAGCGGAGGTGATGCGGCTTCAGGCTTGGACAAAGCGACGGGTGAAGAGGGAGCGTGAGTTCTGAGGATGACTTTGGTTAGATCTCTTGCGAGATGGCCTTATTACATATTTCGGGACTGGCCATATGTGGCTTTGAATCCCTGCCGCTCTGCGGCTTTGTTTTTATGACAAGATGATCGAGTTGCATTTTTCATAAGTTTACATATGGCTTGGAAGGAGGGGGATGAGTTGTCGTCTCATATCCTTCTTCGATGTGAAATGTTATGTTCGAGATCCGTTCGGGAGTTTTTCCGCGAGATATAGACTTCGCAGGATATCTGAAGATGTCGAATATAAACATAGAGGCATGGTTCTGGGATCTCGTATCTTTTGGATATCATGCCTTGAGATGTTAGAGACCAGTGCGCTGAGTTTAGGGCAAGACCTAGGTTTACTTTCGGTTTTAAGATTTTATGTGGTGACTAGCCGGCTATCGATTTATCTATCGCGATTTCAACCAGATTTTTCGTACCAATTTAAAGTCCACGATAGGTTCTCGGCTTATATTACTTGTTAGATATGAATCGAGCATCTCTCCGGAGACAATTTTTAAGCCAACCGGAAGTGATGGACCAAAATTTCGGGTTTCTTTTATAGCGCTAATATCCTTTTGTCGGATGTACGAGAGTCATCTTTGTGAGATGGCTATGTCTGTTTAGGACGTTCGAGAGTTCGATGTGATCAGCACCGGACTTGGCGGCAGATGCCGTCGTTTGGAGT
>NW_013617430.1:73743-73967 GCF_000695525.1 Brassica oleracea var. oleracea | reverse complement strand
CTTGAAATTTTTATGCCTTGCATGTTGGCTATTTCGTAGGAGCGCGGTCGGATGACTTTTTCGATTTTATAGGGTCCTTCCCAGTTTGCTCCAAATTTTCCCGCGTTTCGTTCAGCGATGTTTTGGAAGACTTTGCGAAGGACCAGATCTCCTTGATTAAATCTGTGATTCCGTACGTTGGAATTATAGTACATTGCGGCTGTGTGTTGGTAATTTTGGATTCG
>NW_013617430.1:72348-73419 GCF_000695525.1 Brassica oleracea var. oleracea | reverse complement strand
GGAGATAAACTGAGATCCGTTATCGGTTACGATCTCGTAAGGAACTCCATGCCTACAGATGATGCTTCTCCATGCGAAACTTTCGACTTGGACATCTTTTATACTCGCGTACGAATCTGCTTCTACCAATTTTGAAAAGAAATCGGTAAGGACTAAAAGGAAACGCTTTTGCTTTGAATTATGAAGGGGTCCGACGATATCCATGGCCCAGCGCATAAATGGATAGGGCGATGTGATGGAGGAGAGAACTTTGGCTGGTTGTCGGATGGTTGGAGCATGCCTCTGGCATTTTTCGCATTTTTGTGCGAACTTCTCGCAATCTCCGATCATCGTCGGCCAGTAGTATCCATGGCGTTTGATTTTCACTACCAGCGATCTTCCACTAGAATGGTTGCCGCAGGACTCAGAATGTACTTCCTCCATCACTTTTCTTGTTTTTTCGCCTTCCAGGCACGTCATGAGTGGTCCGGAGAATCTCCATTTGTACATTTCGCCGTCCACTGTTACGTAGTGCGTGGCCTGTGTTTGGACTTTGCGGGCTGCCCATTTCTCGGTGGGCAGGTGTCCGTTGATAATGTAGTCTCGAATTGTCTGTAGACATGGGGTACCGCAGCCGTAATCAGATTGCTCCGATTGCGGTTGTATCGTAAATTCTTCTTCCTCATCATCTTGACCTTCTATGAGTTTGACGACGATTGGTGCTCCGATGCTCGGATGTTCGATGAACTCGACCGGAATCACTCTTTTAAGTCCTGGGTCAGAACTTGATGCTAAGGCCACGAGAGCATCTGCCTGGACGTTTTCGGAATGGGGAATTCGCGTAAGGGCAAAACAGTCAAACTCTTGAGCTAGATTTCGGACCAGTTTGAGGTACGCGTCCATCCATTCATCCCTGGCTTCATACTCTCCGCTGAACTGACTTGCCACTAACTGGGAGTCGCAGTAACAGTGGATGTTTCGTATCTTCAAGCCGTGAGCCAAACGCAGCCCTGCGATGAGTGCTTCGGATTCGGCCTCGTTGTTTGAGGCGTGGAATTCCAGCCTGAATGATTGCTCTAAGATCTCGCTCGT
>NW_013617430.1:69253-72328 GCF_000695525.1 Brassica oleracea var. oleracea | reverse complement strand
AATTCCGATGCCTGATCCCTGCTTGGACAAGGATCCGTCGACGTGGAGGAGCCAGGTGGAATTTGGTTCCTCGTCGGTTATGGTCCCTGTCGGTAAGCACTTGCGATTTTGCGCTTGTTCTCGGTCGGTACTCGATATGGTACTCGCTCAATTCAACCGCCCATTTGGCCTATCGGTCCGACTGACTCGGGCTATGCAGAATCGTCTGTAGGGGAAAAGTCGTGGGGATGACGATCGTGTGGGATTGGAAATATGGTCTTAGTTTTCGGGCCGATGTTACGACCGCGCGTGCTAATTTTTCCATTAGCGGATACCTAGATTCGGCATCCAGCAAGATTTTGCTTATATAGAAAATAGGTTTCTGTTCGTCGTGTTCTTCCCTGATCAGGACGCTGCTCACAGCTGTTGCCGACACAGCGATGTACAAGAACAAAGGTTCCCCCTCCACGGGTTTTGCGAGGACTGGAGGGGAAGCTAAATACCGCTTCAGCTGTTGGAAAGCGTTTTCGCATTCTTCCGACCATTCAAATTTTTTATTTCCCCGTAAGATATCGTAGAAGGGCAGGTACTTGTTCGTTGATCGTGAAATAAATCGGTTAAGTACCTCGAACCCTACCGGTCAGCCTTTGGACTTCCCGATTATTCTTCGGTGAGGCCATCTCGATCAGTGTGTTGATCTGTTTTGGATTAGCTTCGATGCCGCGGAACGTGACTAGGTAGCCGAGGAATTCCCCTGATGCCACGGCAAACCTGCATTTTGTCGGGTTGAGCTTCATGTTATGCGAATTTAACTGGGCGAAACATTCCTCGAGATGTGATACGTGATACTTTGCTTGGAGGGATTTGACGAGCATGTCGTCGATATAAACCTCCATCGTTCTACCGAGTTGTTTGAAGAGAATACTGTTTACGAGTCATTGGTAAGTTGCGCCAGCGTTTTTGAGGCCGAAGGGCATTACCCTGTAGCAATAGGTTCCGCGATCGGTAATGAACGCAGTCTTCTCGCGATCGTCAGGGTTCATCATAATTTGATTGTAACCTGAGAAGGTGTCCATGAAAGACAGAAGTTCGTTACCCGCCGTTGCTTCTACTAGTCAATCGATATGTGGCAGAGTGAAACTATCTTTTGGACAGGCCTTGTTTAGGTCGGTAAAATCCACGCAAACTCGCCATTTCCCGTTTTTTTTTTTGACTACTACAGGGTTAGCGAGCCAGTCTGGATACCTCACTTCCGTTATTGACTCGAGTTTAAGCAACTTTTTCGACCTCGTCGTTTACCGCGGAAGCCCGTTCGGGTCCTAGCTTCCGCCTTTTTTGTTTGACGGGTTTGAAGGTCGGATCGATATTTAATTCGTGACACGTTATGTTAATGTCGATCCCTGGCATATCTTCCGCGGCCCATGCGAAAGTATTGAGGTTTTTTTAAAACAGGTTATGAGCTCTGTCCTCAAAGGCTCGCAGAGATTGGCTTCGATCTCAACGCATTGTTCCGGAAATGCTTCATCGAGACAGACTGCGACCACAGGTTCGTAAGTTGGTTCGCATTTTTCCTCTAGGGCCGTGATGTTACGAGACTGCTAGAAGAGTTCCGCTGAATCTTGACTTCGCGAATCCTTGTTGGAGATCTTTTTCTCCGCTTTTCTAGGAGTGGTCTCGAGGTCTGGTCTTTTTCGTTTTTGTTCTGCGGCGTAACACACCTGTGATACTCTTGGGTTTCCCCATATTACCTCGACTCCGTTAGGGGTTGGGAACTTGAAAAAAGATGGAACGTTGATGGGATGGCGCGCATGGTGTTCAACCATGGCGTTCCCATGATAACGTTGTAAGATGCGGGACGGTCAACGACTAGAAACTCTGTGACTCTTGTCACGGTTCCGGCTTTGACTGCGAGATTAATCGACCCGTAGGCCATGGTTGTTTCTCCCGAAAGTCCCAGTAGTGGGCTAGGGTATTTCACGATTTCGGATTGATCGATCCCCATTTTCTCGAGAGTATCCTTGAAGATGATATCGGCCGAACTTCCGGTGTCGATTAGCACCCTAGCGACGTCGACATCTCGGATCCTCAGCTCGATAACAAGGAGATCGTTTCGACGTTTGGCTCGATCGACCATTGCTCCCCCCTTGAACGAGATGACGTTCGTGCACGTCGAGTCTTGCATATCGTTCCTGAACGTTGAGTGGCTTTTGCGGGTTAGATTGATCCGTAAACCCCCCTCCTTCTAGCGCCAAACTGTGGAAACCGAAACTGGCACTGTCGATTTTGGTTTAAATTAGGAAACTAGGTAAACCCTAATTTCCCAGAGGTCCCGGAGATCTGTTAATACCACACGCTAAGCAATCAGAACACGAGATATCAACGACAAAGTACAAAAATCGTAAAAAGAGAGGAAAATAGATCTTATTCCGAATCTGTGTTTGAGCGTTACAACAAGGTATAAGCCTGGGCTCGAGAGCTGTAGGCGAGATTCCTAGTTCTAGTAACCCTAAGACGGCTAAACCTAATTAAGTCGCAGCTCGAAATAACAAAAACGGAAATATGACTAAATCGCTCTAAGTGCTTAGTTTGCTCTGAAAAAGTCCTCCCCATGCCTCTCGCCTAGGACTCCTTATATACTGGCTCCTAGGTCGGTTTACGCTTTTCCTCTTCTGCCCTTAAGCCGTTATAGCATAAAAATGGAGATATTCCATTTTTTCCGATCTTCGTAATTATCTTCTAAATTTCATAATTATCCGCGGAAACTTGACATTTATCTTTCCTTGCGAACCAAGCGTAAACCGTCATGCGGCTTATGGGCTGTTGGTTAAGAAATCATAAGTTGGGCCTCGAGTCATGTCTTATGTCCCTTTGGGCCGTCTTCTGAAGCGTTTATTACGGCTTCTTTCGATAAAGAACAAAATTTCCGCGGTTTTTACCGTAAAGTTTGATCGATGACTTAGAATGGCGGGAGACATGAAATGGGTTCGCTACGGTCTTTGGGAGATAGCATCGAAGGGTAGACGAGAATGCATGGACTAATGTTGTATCGAAGTTTCGGAAGAGCTCGGTCGCTACGTAGCGACCGAGCGGAACGGA
>NW_013617430.1:59363-69180 GCF_000695525.1 Brassica oleracea var. oleracea | reverse complement strand
TATGTAGCGATCGAGCGTCCGTAGAGCTCGGTCGCTACGTAGCGACCGAGCGGAACGGACGCTCGGTCAATATGCAGCGACCGAGCTTGGCTCGAGCTCGGTCGCTACATAGCGACCGAGCTGAACGGACGCTCGGTCGGTCGCTACGTAGCGACCAAGCGGAACGGACCCTCGGTCGCTACGAAGCGACCAAGCTTGGCTCGAGCTCGGTCGCTACGTAGCGACCGAGCGGAATACGCGTTCGGTCGTTGCGTAGCGACCTTTTTCGAGCTCTTGTCCGATGTCTCGTGTTTCCTCCGCAAAGCTTTTCGTAAGAAAGAATCTATTTCGAAAAAATATTTGTTGAAGAAAGTTCTCATTTTCTTCTTCGGGCGTTTTGAATGTTAACTTCGTCGTAACCGTTTTTGACCCCAACATCGTTCTACTGAATTCCAGACACACAGAATTCCAAGCTGTGTGCGTGCTCGGTCGCTACGTAGCGACCAAGTCGTGTGCCTACTCGGTCACTACGTAGCGACCGAGCTTTTGCTTGAGCTCGGTCGCTATGTAGCAACCGAGCCGTGTACGTAATCAGTCGCTTCGTAGAGACCGAGCCGTGTGTGTGCTCGGCCGCTATGTAGCGACCGAGCCGTGTGCATGCTCGATTGCTACGTAGCGACCGAGCTTGGCTTGTGCGTGGTCCGATTGCCATACTCGAGCTTGTCGATGGCCGGTTTGGATACGTGTTCGTTGCCTTGGGACAATCGGTATTTGGTTCGATCGAGATTAGAACAAAATTTTACCGCAAGGCTCTTTGTAAAGATATTTTTTACGAAGAATCACTTTCGTAGAAAATGCTCATGCTGATTTTTGCGGAGATTTGGACATTAACTTTGTCGTAACCGTTTTCGACCCCAACACAATCTAAATCCTGCTTCTCCAGAAGTGGAAAGCAGCGTAAGCTTGGAACTTGGGTCATAACACCCACACCAGCACCGTCTAAGCATGTCAGTGACTTCCTGCAGAAGTAGAATACAGCATAGGAACTCGATAGTGGCCAGCTTCCGAGCGGCAGAATGCTAAATCCAAACAGGTACCGGTAGTAGTCTTGCCTAGGAAGATGGAGTACGGTCCCTGCAAGAACAAAACATTCCGGGTTCCCAAGGAACTCCGGGTCCTTATGCGAGCCCCCGATCTAAAGAGGAAACCCAAGGTTCCCCAAACGATTACGGGTCCTACGCATAAAATCTAAGGAAGAACCTCCGGGTTCCCCTATAGCCTCCGGGTTCAATCAAAGATCTCAGGGTCTAAGGAAGAACCTCCGGGTTCCTATACGGCCTCAGGGTTCCAAAGTTAAAAAGAAGTTAGAACCCCTGTGCAGCCTAGGGCGCATCGGCGTCATTACAACTTCAAAGAACCTCCGGGATCTAAATAACGATATTCGGATCCAAACCTCCGGGTTCCAACACGGCCTCAAAGGCCTAATACGATTCTAGAAAAAAAAAAGATAGAACCCCTGTGCAGCCTAGGGCGCATTGGGATCATTACATCCCTAAAGGACCTTCGGGTTCCCATGCGACCTTAGGGTCCAAGTACACCAGGGTCTCGATACGATCTCCGGATCTAAGGAACAACCCTGCACTCTCATACGACCTTCGGGTCCAATCACAGAAACCTCTGGGTTCCAACCACGATCTCCGGATCTAATCAGGAAATCTCCAGATTCCTACATCGCCCCCGGGCCCCAGTCTCGGTCCCAGGAGCCAAATAGAAGACCTCCGGATCCCAGATAAAAGACCTCGTGGTCTGATAGGAACCTCTGGGTCCCAAACGCGATCTAAGGATCCAAGGAGAGCCTCTGCTCCTCCTCCGCGACCTCCGAGTTCCTAGACGACCTCGGATCTCCACATAATCTCCGGATTACGAGAGTTGTCTCTAGACTTCAAGAGTCCATATTCTAAACCTCCGGGTTCAGAGCCCATTTCTCCGGGCACATCAAATAATCTCCGTATTCCTAAAAAGAGACACCCGCACGGAGCCTCCAGGTCCGGGGAAACCCCGTTATCTCAAAATAGACCTATGATCTGTTCCCCGGAGTCTCAACTCCTAAGTCTCCGATTCTGAAGAACGCACCCTGCTATCTCTCAAGAAAGGAGATCATCAACGGAGGTCCCGCTTTGGAAACTAAACTAGTGCATGGCCAAAGGGTCCACTACGCAGAAGCTAGAGTAAAATTGAAAATCCGAAGGTGTTCTTTAAAAAAGAAAAAAGAAAGGCCATAGCAGGGCCAATGTTTTACAAAATAAAAAGGCACGAAGGCCTGAAGATGGGTTTTTAAACCCTCGCAGAGGGCAGATACAACACAGAAGAAACCCCTAAGGGGTTGAAAACTTCAGATAAGGATCAGGAGGCAGGAGGATCATCGGTGACAGGCTCCGGAGTCTTCTCAGTCTCAGTCCCGCTCGGGATCGATTGCTCTCCCTTGAAGGTAGAAGCAGGGAGCCCCTGGAACTCAGCTTCAAAGGTTTTCACCATCATGTATTGCTTCAGCGCACCTTCGAGATCCCATCTATCCGTCTAATGGTTGATCCACACCCTCATGAACTCCCAGGGAGCCACCACTATGGCGACGCTCACCGCCATAGTCTTCTCAGCATCAAAGGTCTCCGTGGTGCATCTCAGGTCGCATACCTCCTCCTCCCGCCGCTCCAACTGCTCCCTCAGGGACACGTTCTTTGCTGCAGCCAGTGACCCAGCTTCATCTTGGTTCCTCACCTTAAGCTTCAGAGCTTTGATCTCCTTCTCCTTGGCAAGGACGTTGTCCTTCTCCTCACGTAGCTGGAAAGTCAACTCAGCTAGGTCAGCTTTGAGCGAAGCATGATCACCCATCCTCTCGCAAAGATGGAACAGCTGAGACATCGCCTGCAGAAATAAATCGATCGTTAGCAAGAGAAAACGAGATACCAGAAGAAGTTAAAAGGAAGGCAGCATGTTACCTGGAGGAGATCACCCTGGATGAGTTGGATGGAAGCTGAAGAATCCCCATCTGGAAGAATCACCGGAGTCAAAGGGAACACCTTAGTGTTGAGGTTGGCCAAAACCATGGCTGGATCGCTCGACGACGATGGAGAAACCCTCGGGGTAGATCCCGAAGCCCTAGACTTCTTTTTAGAAGAAGAAACTAAAGCAGTCGCGGCCTGACGCTTGTTGCTCTTGATGAACTGGACCTCATCGTCGTTCTCACTAGGGGCAGCCTTCTTAGGCCCAGCTTTCTTCGCCGACATAACCTCAAAAGCCCTCTTATACTCTGCCAGCGCCACTACACCTTTGGATCCCGACATATTACCTGAAGCACGGCGCTAATACATCTCAGCGAATTTTTTGCAGTAAACAAAAAGAGAGATCGGAGCTTACCCCAGATGTTGCAACGCTCCAAAACTTCTTTGCTCACAAGAAAAGGGACCTGGCGACGCTCGATGGGGAGTTCCAGTACCTGCTTGATCGTCTTCTCTCCAAAAGATGGATCCACACTAGAAATATCTGCAAAAGGAAGCAAGAAACGTTAGTTTCGCGATACAACCATCACCCTCGCGACTCTTATTACCCACCAGATGTGCACCAGACAGTGGAGAAACCCGGGAGGTACATGAAAGCAAACTTCTCGGTCCAGCGACCATCAAAAGACGGGACGCGCTTTCTATTTTTCTTCGCAATCTCCTGAACTGAAAGCTCTCTGCCGCGAGGATGCAGGTGGTATCTCCTTTCACCACCGTTCAGTTGGGTAATAGCATATGAATATAGAACCTCGGCGACCCCGATAGTGAGACCTTCAAGATCTCCTAAGTTCTGCAAAGCTATCAAAGTCCTCTAGGAAGGGGGATTCAGCTGACCAGGAGAGATCTCCAGCGCCTCCGACACCTTCACCACCAGCGAGGGAACTCTATCTCTAAAGCCCGACTCGAAAAACCCTTCATACACCGGGACCTCGTCAACCTCAAAGTCCAAAACTGTATCTATAGGACCCGGAATCCTAATGACAACGTCATCGGAAAGATGATACTTCGCTTGCCAGTTCGCAACTTCGTCCACTCCTATCGTCGAATGGTCGAGTATCTTTGTGGTGGTCGAGTCACGGGCGAGAATTGATCGTGAGTGAACTATGAGTCGAATAATTTGCTCGACCATAGTTAGAGGATGTCTTAGATTGATTAGACGGATGTTTTGAAAGCATCACGTTTTTGGAAGCACAACGGTTTAGAAGCTCGACGTTTTTGAAGACCGACGTTTTTTCATCACAAAGTTTTCTCGGAAAATCTTCATATCTGTAAAATATTATCCTGGAGACATCATAAGTCGGAAGCAGGACGGGAATTAAGCAGGACGGGAAGCAAGCACGACGGGATTGAAGCACGACGGGAAAACCCAAAATTAGATAAAAACCCTAATTTCGGTATTATGGAAGTCTTCGATGAAGCCGAAGGATTGGAAAATATTTTCTGTCAAGGTCAGAAATATTTTGGAGTTTATTAAAAATATTCAGAGCATCAGAAAGGGAGCAGGAAAATATTTGGTATTGATCGCGGGTCAAAAATTCACCGGAAGGATCGAAATCGCGCAAATGAACCGAGAAGCTCGAGGTGTCTCAATGCATGAGTCAAGGACGTGGTGTCAAGTCGTCTATTGGTTTTTGGCTAAGTCTTCTCCGATCAACCAGCTGCCTCTCGCCTAGAACACTGTGAGTTGGTTTGTTTGAATTCCACTTGGAATTTAGGGTAGATCGAGTTTGCATATAAATTAGAATGATCACGTTACTGGGTGATAGAGTCCTTAGGGTTATTTTAATTATGGAATCAGACTTAGTTTAGCATGGGCTAAGTTGAGATGGAAGGAATTAAGATTGAGTTAATAACCTGACAAGGACTAGGGCTAGGATGCATCATGTTTTCTATTATTGCGTGTTGATATGGTTAAGTGCAGTGTGGGAACCGAAATTCACACTGTCGATTTCCGTTTAAATAAGGAAACTAGGAAAACCCTAATTTCCCAGAGGTCCCGGATATCTGCTAATACCACAGCCAAGCAATCAGAACACGAAAATAACAACGATAAAGTACAAGAAATCGAAAAGAGAGCAAAGTAGATCTTATTCCGAATTCGCGTTTGAGCGTTACAACAAGGTAAGAGCCTGGGCTACAAGAGCTGTCGGCGAGATTCCTAGTTCTAAAACCCTAAGACGGCAATAACCTAGTTGAGTCGCAGCTTGAATAACAAAAACGGAAATATGCCTAATCGCTCTAAGTGCTAAGTCTGCTCTGAGAAAAGGTTCCCTTATGCTTCTCGCCTAGGACTCCTTATATACTGGCTCCTAGGTCGTTTTGCGCTTTCCCTCTTCTGCTCTTACGCCATCATAGCGTAAAAATGGAGATATTCCATTTTTTCCGATCTTCGTAATTATCTTCAAAACTTCGTATTTATCCGCGGAAACTTGACATTTATCTTTCCTTACGAACCAAGCGTAAACCGTCATGCGGTCTACGGGCTGTTGGTTAAGAAATCGTAAGTTTGGCCTCGAGTCATGTCTTAAGTCCCTTTGGGCCGTCTTCTTTGGAACGGACGCTCGGTCACTACATAGCGATTGAGCGGAGCGAATGCTCGGTCGCTACGTAGCGACCAAGCTTCGGCTCGAGCTCGGTCGCTACATAGTGACCGAGCGGAACGAACGCTTGGTCACTACGTAGCGACCGAGCGGAACGGACGCTCGGTCGCTACGTAGCGACCAAGCTTCGGCTCGAGCTCGGTCGCTACATAGTGACCGAGCGGAACGAACGCTTGGTCACTACGTAGCGACCGAGCGGAACGGACGCTCGGTCGCTACGTAGCGATCGAGTGGAACACGCGTTTGGTCGCTGCGTAGCGATCGAGTGGAACACGCGTTTGGTCGCTGTGTAGCGACCTTTTTCAAGCTCTTGTCCGATGTTTCGTGTTTCCTCCGCAAAGCTTTTCGTAAGGAAGAATCTATTTCGAAAAAGTATTTGTCGGAGAAACTTTTCTCGTTTTCTTCTTCGGACGTTTTGAATGTTAACTTCGTCGTAACCGTTTTTGACCCCAACAGTTAGCCCCCCTGCTCGTTAGAGTCGAGACTCTAGCGCGCGGTTTGACGATTTTGGCAAAGTTAGGCGTATTGGGCGAAGTTTCCTTTAAACTCCGCGGAAGAAAATTCTTGAGAAAGTATATATTAAAAATATAAAGTTCCGAGCTCATACTTCTATAAGTAGTGAGCTCTTGTCATTCATTTGCTTCACACCTTCCCTTCTTCAAACCTCCGAAACCTCTCTAGCTCCAAATCTTTCGCCTTCAACATGTCTTCTTCCCACGGCGACAAGAGAATTTCCGATGTTGAGATGGGCGAGGCCACCTCTCCGGCTCCGATTCTGGCTTATCCAGTCGAGGCGCCGGCTTGCGTTGCTGACCATCTCTCCTTTCAAGAGAGACTAGTTCGTCGCCAAGCCGAGAAGGAACAGGTTCGAGATGGCGCCGAGTTCCCATCCTCTTCTGCACTGGCCATTGCTCCGGGTCACGGGGCCGAGGTCGTAACTCCGCGAGACGCGGGAACTCTCGCAGGCCATGCTGACGGCTGTCAAGGATTCTCACTCCGTGAAAGTGTCAAAAGTTGAGGTCGCAATAGGGGAGCTCGAGAGGGACCTCGGGAAGACGGCGAGTTCACTGCTTAAGGAGAAAAAAGCCAGGAAAGCCAAATCTTCGGAGGTGCGTCGGCTTCAGCGTCAGATCGAGGGCGATGCAGGATTAGCGAGCCGCAGGATCCGAGAGGCCACGGACGCTCTTCGTTCTGAGTTTCAGGCTTGCTTGGCGAAGATCTCTGCCTTTCTGGGCTCTCTCGAGTGCATCCAGAGCAGGAATTTAGCCTTGGCGACGATTGAGGGCGGGGTGGCCGTGGTTCAGTCGTTCCAGAGTGACTCTCCTCCAACCTTAGAGGCCGAAGAGGCCCGACTGTCCGGCTGCAAGGGAGATTTGGCAGTCGTGGATGGAGATTTCGATCTCATCCTAGCTGACCTGAAATCCGCGTTCTTTTTTCCGACGTGTTCAGAAGGCTTAGTAGGGAAAGATCCGGTACTCGGAGAAGGCGGAGGTGACGCGGCTCCAGGCTTGGACGAAGCAACGGGTGAAGAGTGAGCGTGAGTTCCGAGGATGACTTTGGTTAGATCTCTTGCGAGAGATTTTTTTTATGTTCAATGTTTCGGCCTTCAATGGCCTTATTTAATATTTCGGGACTGGCCGTATGTGGCTTTGAATCCATGCCGCTCTGCGGCTTTCTTTTTATGACAAGGTGATCTAGTTGCATTTTTCATAAGTTTTCGTATGGCGCGGAAGGAGGGTGATGAGTTGTCGTCTCATATCCTTCTTCGATGTGAAATGTTTTGTTCGAGATCCGTTTCGAGAGTTTTTCTGCGCGATATAGACTTTGCGGGATATCTGAAGATATTGAATATAAACATAGAGGCATTGTTTTGGGATCTCGTATCTTTTGGATATCATGCCTTGAGATGTTAGAGACCAGTGCGCTAGTTTTAGGGCATGACCTAGGTTTACTTTCGGTTTTAAGATTTTATGCGGTGACTAGCCGGCTATCAATTTATCTATCGCGATTTTAACCTGATTCGTACCGATTTAAAGTCCGCGATAGGTTCTCGGCTTATATGACTTGTTAGATATGAATAGAGCATCTCTCCGGAGACAATTTTTAAGCCAACCGGAAGTGCTGGACCAAAATTTTGGGTTTCTTTTATAGCGCTATTATCCTTGTGTCGGATGTAAGAGAGTCATCTTCGTGAGATGGCTATGTCTGTTTAGGACGTTCAAGAGTTCGATGTGATCAGCACCGGACTTGGCGGCAGATGCCGTCGTTTAGATTTTTTGCGCGAAATATGTGTTAAAATGTTCGTTTTTTGACGGAGTGTCCGTTTTCGTTGTTCGGAAGAAGTAACTCTTGAGGCATCTCTCGCGACGTCTCGCGATGCAAAAGGCTGCTTCTCCGTAATGGCTATTTTATTTCCGAATATCGAAAATATTTTGCGAATAATTTGCTTGGTTAAGATATGTCGGAAACATCGAAGGTGTGGTCGGATGTTTTCGAATTTGAGAGTATACGAGTTTACGTATTGACTCCCTCCCCCCCCCTTTTTAATGAGGGGGGACAGCTGAATTTGCCAATAGAGGGGGAAAGCTGAATTTGCCTTTCGACAAACTGCCTACGTACTCCTTATGGAGATCAAGCCATCTCATAGTTCGGTCATTGCGAGTTGGTTTGTTTAATGATAGTATTTTTTGAGATGCATCGCCTTCTAGGTCCTTGGAATTTTTATGCCTTGCATGTTGGCTATTTCGTAGCAGCCCGGTCGGACGACTTTTTCGATTTTATAGGATCCTTCCTAGTTTTCTCCAAGTTTTCCCGCGTTTCGTTCAGCGGTGTTTTGGAAGACTTTGCGAAGGACCAGATCTCCTTTGGTTAAATCTGCGATTCCGTACGTTGGAATTATAGTACTTTGCGGCTGCGTGTTGATAATTTTGGATTCGGATGAGTGCTCGATCTCGGCGCTTGTTAATGAGATCGAGATTATCCAGGAGCATGGCGTTATTGAGCTCCTATTGTTCGGGATGTAATCTTCTTCGAACACCGGGGAACTCTACTTCTGCGGGAATCATGCCTTCCGTTCCGTACACCAGAGCGAAAGGGATTTCTCCCGTTGCTCGCCTCGGGGTAGTACGGTGGGACTAGAGGACTTCCTCGAGTTCGTCGGCCCACCTGCCTTTTTTGGCCTCTAAGCGTTTCTTCAGCCCGTCGAGAATGGTTTTATTAATCATTTCGGTCTGTCCGTTACACTGCGGATACCTGGGTGTTGACTTGTTAAGTCGTATCTTCCATTTTTCGCAGAACGCCTCGAACTGGGTGGAGATAAACTGAGATCCATTATCGGTTACGATCTCGTAAGGAACTCCATGCCTACAGATGATGTTTCTCCATACGAAACTTTCGACTTGGACATCTTTTATACTCGCGTACGAATCTGCCTCTACCCATTTTGAAAAGAAATCGGGGAGGACTAAAAGGAAACGCTTTTGCTTTGAATTATGAAGGGTTTCGACGATATCCATGGCCCAGCGCATAAAGGAATAGGGCGATGTGATGGAGGAGAGAACTTCACTGCCAGTGATCTTCCGCCGGAATGATTGCCGCAGGACCCATAATGTACTTCTTCCATCAGAACTTCTCGCAATCTCCGATCATCGTTGGCCAGTAGTATCCATGGCGTTTGATTTTCACTGCCAGCGATCTTCCACCGGAATGGTTGCCGCAGGACCCAGAATGTACTTCCTCCATCACCTTTCTTGCTTTTTCCCCTTCCAGGCATGTCATGAGTGGTCCGGAAAATCTCCATTTGTAAATTTCGCCGTCCACTGTTACGTAGCGCGCGGCCTGTGTTCGGACTTTGCGGGCTGCCCATTTCACCGTCCACTGTTAATGTAGTCTCGAATTGTCTGCAGCCATGGGGTAACGCAGCCGTAATCAGATTGCTCCGATTGCGGTTGTATTGTAACTTCTTCTTCCTCGTCATCTTGACCTTCTATGAGGTTAATGACGATTGGTGGTCCGATGCTCGGATGTTCGATGAACTCGACCGAAATTACATTTTTAAGTCCTGGGTCAGAACTTGATGCTAAGGCCGCGAGAGCTTCTGCCTGGACGTTTTCGGAACAATGAATTCGCGTAATGGCAAAATAGTCAAACTTTTGAGCTAGTTTTTGGACCAGTTTGAGGTAC
>NW_013617430.1:58652-59312 GCF_000695525.1 Brassica oleracea var. oleracea | reverse complement strand
ACTTGCCACTAACTGGGAGTCGCAGTAAGCGTGGATGTTTTGTATCTTCAAACCGTGAGCCAAACGCAGCCCTGCGATGAGTGCTTCGAATTCGGCCTCGTTGTTTGAGGCAGCGGAATTACAGCCTGAATGACTGCTCTAAGATCTCGCTCGTCGGGGATGTGAGGCGAATTCCGATGCCTGATCTCTGCTTGGACGAGGATCCGCCGACGTGGAGGAGCCAAGTGGATTTTGGTTCCTCGTTGGTTATGGTCTCTGTCGGTAGTTCGACCAAGAAGTCTTCAAGCACTTGTGATTTTGCGCTTGTTCTCGGTCGGTACTCGATATCTTACTCGCTCAATTCGACCGCCCATTTGGCCAATCGGCCCGACTGACTCGGGCTATGCAGAATCATCCGCAGGGAAAAAGTCGTGAGGATGACGATCGTGTGGGATTGGAAATATAGTCTTAGTTTTTGGGCCGATGTTACGACCGCGCATGCTAATTTTTCCATTAGCGGGTACCTAGATTCGGCATCCATCAAGGTTTTGCTTATATAAAAAATAGGTTTATGTTCGCCGCGTTCTTCCCTGATCAGCACGCCGCTCACAGCTGTTGCCGATACAGCGATGTACAAGAACAAAGGTTCCCCCTCCACGGGTTTTGCGAGGACTGGGGGGG
>NW_013617430.1:57796-58634 GCF_000695525.1 Brassica oleracea var. oleracea | reverse complement strand
AGGGGAAGCTAAATACCGCTTCAGCTGTTGGAAAGCGTTTTCGCATTCTTCCGACCATTCGAATTTTTTATTTCCCCGTAAAACATCGTAGAAGGACAGGCACTTGTCCGTTGATCATAAAATAAATCGGTTAAGTGCCGCAATCCTACCGGTTAGCCTTTGGACTTCCCGCTTATTCTTCGGTGAAGCCATCTCGATCAGTGCATTGATCTGTTTTGGATTGGCCTCGATGCCGCGGAATGTGACTAGGTAGCCAAGGAATTCCCCTGATGCCACGGTAAACCTGCATTTTGTCGGGTTGAGCTTCATGTTATGGGAATTTAACTGCGCAAAACATTCCTCCCGATGTGATACGTGATCCTTTGCTTGGAGGGATTTGACGAGCATGTCGTCGATATAAACCTCCATCGTTTCACCGAGTTGTTTGAAGAACATACGGTTCACGAGTCGTTGGTAAGTTACGCCAGCGTTTTTGAGGCCGAAGGGCATTACCCTGTAGCAATAGGTTCCGCGATCGGTAATGAACGCAGTCTTCTCGCGATCGTCAGGGTTCATCATAATTTGATTGTAACCTGAGAAGGCATCCATGAAAGACAGAAGTTTGTTGCCCGCCGTTGCTTCTACTAGTCGATCGATGTGTGGCAGAGGGAAACTATCTTTTGGAGAGGCCTTGTTTAGGTCGGTAAAATCCACGCAAACTCGCCATTTCCCATTTTTCTTTTTGACTACCACAGGGTTAGCGAGCCAGTCTGGATACCTTACTTCCGTTATTGACTCGACTTTAAACAATTTTTCAATCTCGTCGTTTACCGCGGAAGCCCGTTCGGGTCCTAGCTTC
>NW_013617430.1:54777-57711 GCF_000695525.1 Brassica oleracea var. oleracea | reverse complement strand
ATGCGAAAGTATTGAGGTTCTTTTTTAGACAGGTTATGAGCTCTGTCCTCAAAGGCTCGCGGAGATTGGCTCCGATCTAGACGCATCGTTCCAGAGATGCTTCGTCGAGACAGACCATGACCACAGGTTCGCAAGTTGGTTCGCATTTTTCCTCTAGGGCCGTGATGTTACGAGACTGCCAGAAGAGTTCTGCCGAATCTTGACTTTGCGAATCCTTGTTGGAGACCTTTTTCTCCGCTTTCTAGGAGTGGTTTTGAGGTATGGTCTTTTTTGTTTTTGTTCTGCGGCGTAACACACCTGTGATACTCTTGGGGTTCCCCATATTACCTCGACTCCGTTAGGGGTCGGGAACTTGAGGCAAAGATGGTACGTTGATGGGATGGCACGCATGGTGTTCAACCATTGCATTCCCATGATAACGTTGTAAGATGCGGGACGGTCAACGACTAGAAACTTGGTGACTCTTGTCATGGTTCTGGCTCTGACCACGAGATTAATCGACCCGTAGGCCACGGTTGTTTCTCCCGAAAGTCCCAGTAGTGGGCTAGGGTATTTCACGATCTCGGATTGATCGAGTCCCATTTTTTCGAGAGTATCCTTGAAGATGATATCAGCCAAACTTCCGGTGTCGATTAGCACCCTAGCGACGTCGACATCTCGGATCGTCAGCTCGATAACAAGGAGGTCGTTTCGAGGTTTGGCTTGATCGACCGTTGCTCCCCCTTGAACGAGATGACGTTCACGCACGTCGAGTCTTGCATATCGTTCCTGATCGTTGAGTGGTTTTTGCGGGTTAGATTGGCGCCAAACTGTGGGAACCGAAATTCGCACTGTCGATTTCCGTTTAATTAAGAAAACTAGGAAAACCCTAATTTCCCAGAGATCCCGGATATCTGCTAATACCACACGCCAAGCAATCAGAACACGAAAATAACATCGATAAAGTATAAGAAATCGAAAAGAGAGCAAAGTAGATCTTATTCCGAATTCGCGTTTGAGCTTTACAACAAGGTAAGAGTCTGGGCTACAAGAGTTGTCGGCGAGATTCCTAGTTCTAAAACCCTAAGACGGTAATAACCTAGTTGAGTCGCAGCTCGAATAAAAAAACTGAAATATGCCTAATTGCTCTAAGTGCTAAGTCTGCTCTGAGAAAAAGTTCCCTTATGCTTCTCGCCTAGGACTCCTTATATACTGGCTTCTAGATCGGTTTGCGCTTTCCCTCTTCTGCCCTTACGCCATCATACCGTAAAAATGGAGATATTCCATTTTTTCTGGTCTTCGTAATTATCATCAAAACTTCGTATTTATCCGCGGAAACTTGACATTTATCTTTCCTTACGAACCAAGCGTAAACCGTTATGCGGCCTACGAGCTGTTGGTAAGAAATCATAAGTTGGGCCTCGAGTCATGTCTTAGGTCCCTTTGGGCCGTCTTCTGACTCGAAGCGTTTATTACGGCTTCTTTCGATAAAGAACGAACTTTACGCGGTTTTTACCGTAAAGTTTGATCAATGACTTAGAATGGCAGGAAACATGAAATGGGTTCGCTACGGTCTTTGGGAGATAGCATCGAAGGGTGTGGGAACCGAAATTCGCACTGTCAATTTACGTTTAAATTAGGAAACTAAAAAAACCCTAATTTCCCAGAGGTCCCGGATCTCTGCGAGAGCCAACGGTAAGTGACCAAATATATGCGGAAATCGTGAAAAGATAACAAACGAATTTAGAGAAAACAGTAGATCTTATTCCGAGTCCACGTAAGAGCGTTGCGATCGTTACAAGAGATCATAATAGCTTTGGCCGCAAAGGCTGTCAGCGAGTAACCTAGTTCTAGCGGCCTAAAAGCTCAAACCTAGTTGAGTCGCAGCTCGATAACAAAAGGCGAAGAAAATACAGAAAAGCTTTTGATTGATTTTGGACTGAACCTTATGAAAGGCTGCCTACGTACCCCTTTCGAGGATCAAGCCGAACGTAGTTCAAGAGTGAACCAAGAGATCGAACTGCTTGTGCACGTTCGTCTGGTAATCGGGTGCCAGTCATGGAAACAGAGCATGTCGAGAATAATGCCTCAGAGTTTCTAAGTACCGAGAGTTCTCCATCTCCAAAGTCTCTCCTTTGTCCCCCGTGCCTCTCGCCTAGGACTCCTTATTTACTCGCTCCTAGGTCGGTTTACGCTTTTTCCTCCTCTGCCCTTAAGCCATCATAACTTAAAAATGGAGATATTCCGTTTTTCCCGATCTTTCTAATTATCTTCAAATACTTCATATTTATCCGCGGAAACTTGACATTTATCTTTCCTTGCGAACCAAGAATAAACCGTCCTACGGTTTATGGGCTTTTGGTTAAGAAATCGTAAGTGGGTTTCGAGTCACGTCCTAGGTCACTTTGCACCGTTGTTTGGCTCGAAACGTTCATTACGGCTTCTTTCGATAAAAACAAACTTTCCGCGGTTTTTATCATAAAGTTCAATTCATGACATCAAATGACGAGAAACACGAGCCGTGTGGGAGCTCGGTCGCTACGTAGCGACCGAGCAGAGCTTCGGGGAGAGCTCGGTCGCTCCGTAGCAACCGAGCCGTGTACGTGCTCGGTCTCTACGTAGCGACCGACCCATGTATGTGCTCGGTCGCTACGTAGCAACCAAGCTTCGGTGAGAGCTCGGAAGCTACGTAGCGACTGAGCCGTGTACGTGCTCGGTCCCTACGTAGCGACCGAGCAGAGCTTCGGGGAGAGCTCGGTCGCTACGTAGCGACAGAGCCGTGTACGTGCTCGGTCGCTACGTAGCGACAGATCCATGTACGTGCTCGGTCGCTACGTAGCGACCGAGCTTCGGTGAGAGCTCGATCGCTACGTAGCGACAGAGCCGTGTACGTGCTCGGTCGCTACGTAGCGACAGATCCATGTACGTGCTCGGTCGCTACGTAGCGACCGAGCT
>NW_013617430.1:53901-54720 GCF_000695525.1 Brassica oleracea var. oleracea | reverse complement strand
GCTGCGTAGCGACCGAGCACGCTGCGTAGCGAACGAGCATGCTGCGTAGCGACCGAGCACGCTGCGTAGCGACCGAGCACGCTACGTAGCGACCAGTTTTTGCGCTGGTTGCTACGCGGCAACCTTGTTCGCATCTTTCTATGATTTTTCGCGAATGTGTTTTCTCCGCAAGATTCTTCGTAAAAATAGATCTTTTTCTAAGATTTATTTTTCGTAAAAACGTTCATGCCGATTTTTATGGACTTTTAGACATTGATTCCGTCATGACCGATTTTGACCCCAACAGTTAGCCCCCTAGCTCGTTAGAACATGAGCTTCTAGCGTGAGGCTTTAGCGAGTGGCTTGGCAAGTTAGGCAATTTAGGTGAGTTAGGCGGAATTAATGGTCGAAAAGGTCCGTGGTTAGTGGTCTTCTTGCTCTTCTAAAAGTAGAACTCGATAAGATTGGGGCTGCACCTTATGACGGCTGCCTACGTACCCTTGTTGAAGGGATCAAGCCTTTCGTAGTTCGTCTTGGAGTTAAGGTTTGTATGACTAGTTTTCCAGCGAGACCTTTACGGTCTGGTTTTTATGTAGAGGTTATCAGGCGTGTTGCTGCCGAAGGCATTTTATATGGGTGTAGAAGGAAGACTACGAGTTGTCATCTCGTAATCAAAATCTATGTGAACTGCTATATCCGTGATCTATTTTGAGAGTTTTCCGCAGTGTGTAAACTTGCGGAATTTCTGAAGACGCTCAAATATTTGCAAAGAGACAAATTTTGGGATCTCGTACAAGGTTTTTGATACTATGCCTAGAGATGTTAGAGACCAGTGCGCTG
>NW_013617430.1:52662-53804 GCF_000695525.1 Brassica oleracea var. oleracea | reverse complement strand
ATGTCTCGCGATGCTGAAGATTTGTTATTCTTTCGTATGTCGTGTTTCGTGCTTGAAATTTTCGCGGGCTTGAAGATGTTTCGCGATGTTGCAAGGGATTAGTCTTAGCCCTGCGTTTGGGAAACATTCTGGTTTGACTGCGGATGTTCGCAGTCAGAATTTTTGTTCCTGTTAGGACCAAGGGGTCGCGTAAATTTGTCCCCGGAAAGAGGCATCCTCCTATACCGTGCTTTGTGTGGTGTTGGCCTTCCGAGATTTCTTTCGTGTCTATTTGAGGATGTTCCGTATAGCTATAGGAGCTATGTTACTAGTTTTCCTTACATGCCGCATTTTACGAGTAAGACACAGTGGGCTTAAAGTGAATCGTAGTATATGGAACTTGGTCGATTTTTGACAAGTGGAGCCTTTCCGTTAACTGTTTGGTTGTTAGGACTGAGTTTTGTTATGACGAATTTACCGTATGATTCCCGTTTTTGGGTGGTACGATAATTGTTTGTGTAATCGTTACTTGGCGTTTCTAGACAAATTCCGGATTACAGTTTAGGCGTCAAGTTATTGGAGCGGTGGTCGCTCAATTGTTTTGGCTATGCATGAAGGCTGTGCTCAGCTTTATAGCCAAGGACGTTGTTGCCAAAGGATTAGACCATGACACTTTCGTGCTGTCAATAAGGTCAAGTCGGTTAGAATCGTCCTTAAAGGGGATGCTGTAACCTAGTTCGGCTTCGAAGGAAAGGCGTAATTGGGCGAGTGACGAATGGCGTTTATCGAGATTGATAGGCCGAGTATGCCCATGGTGGTAGAAAACGTTTTTCCACTTTAGTGTTAATTTATACGATGAAAGTTTCGTATAACGTTTCCTTTTTTCGTATGGAAGTTGTTTCCTTTGTTTCCGAGGGAGATAAAGTCTAAGAAGCTCGATACAGAGCCCGTGCGGAGTCGGTTGCGGGATGATTTCCCGCTCGGACGTGACCAAGCGGAATGAGAGCGGATGCCAGTGAATCGTGGGGCTAAAGAATGAGACCTTTCAGATCGTGGTGCGAGGAAAAAAAGTTTATATTGGTCGTCCAATGTCGGATCATACAGCTTGGTTTTTGCTATAAGGAAAGTACTTTTTCGTAAAACCTGTTACGTTTACTTTCGAA
>NW_013617430.1:52369-52639 GCF_000695525.1 Brassica oleracea var. oleracea | reverse complement strand
TTTTTGCGTAAGTAATGGGCGACCGGTTTTTACGAATTTATTAAATTGACGCGACATATGGAGATGTCAAAATAACGATGTTTCCGCAGATTTTTGAGAAACGTTTTCGCTTTTGCTTTTATTCTTCGGTGAAAGTTTCTCTGAGTCACCCATGGAGTTTTACCAAGCTTATTTCACCGAGATCTAGTCGTGAAACGTTTTTGGAGGTTTCTTGAATGAATCAGTTAAGCAGCGATAGACTTAGTCGACGAGCGGGGAGGACGTGTTCTC
>NW_013617430.1:52131-52333 GCF_000695525.1 Brassica oleracea var. oleracea | reverse complement strand
TTTTTGATGTTTTTCCGTGAGTCGGTTGGTTCAACGGAAAATGAGAGTGATGCTTTGATGCCTGAAGATTTCTCGTATAATGATTCTTATACGAAACACGTTTTATCAAATCAGAAAAGATCTTTATGACTTTCAGCAAATCATCAACTTTCATTCTGAAGTTTGGCAGAGGTTTTCTAAACGAATGATTGCGATGATAGAT
>NW_013617430.1:51613-51823 GCF_000695525.1 Brassica oleracea var. oleracea | reverse complement strand
GTTTCTCGATTTTTGGAGAGTTTAGATCGGTTTGCAAGATCTGGACGTACAGCTATGGGACAATATATCAAGACAGGAAAAATCATCTAAGACTTAGTTCGCTAGACTATCCACCTAGGTTTTACGTTCCCTAAAGTTCTATGGCAGTCTCAAAGGTGTTTTTATTTCTTAGCAATTTCCTACGAAAAACTCCAAGTCTGATTTCAAAAG
>NW_013617430.1:51133-51467 GCF_000695525.1 Brassica oleracea var. oleracea | reverse complement strand
CTTGACATTTATCTTCCGAACTTGACTGATACGAAGTCAATAAAAAGGTTCAACGTAATCGTATAGTTGAGGCGGCTAAGGTGTTAAGTTAACTGTTGCCATATTATACGATTAATCTAAATCCACGCGAGAAAACTAGTTTTTGCAGTTTTTTTTTTTTATCGTAAAGTTTCAATGGAAACTCCAATCGAGACGAAACAAGAGACGTTTCGATCGAGATTTGACGGAGAACACAAAGATGGAGGCAAGGGCGAGTAGGAGCAAGCAAAGGAGTTTAGACGAGTCTTACTTGTTTTCGTCGTAAAATCTCAACGGAAACTCCGATTGAGACGAA
>NW_013617430.1:50651-50927 GCF_000695525.1 Brassica oleracea var. oleracea | reverse complement strand
ACTCCGATTGAGACGAAACGAAAAGCGTTACGATGAGGATTCAGAAGAGAACGCAAAGGAGGACTTTTCTTAGGCCTGACAGGTCGCTATGTAGCGAGTGGAGAGTGCTCGGTCGCTACGTAGCGACCGAACTGTGTGCGTGCTTGGTAGCTACGTAGCGATCGAGCTATGTGCATGCTAGCGACCGAGCTGTGTGCGTGCTCGGTCGCTACGTAGCAACCGAGCTGTGTGCGTGCTCGGTCGTTACGTAGCGACCGAGCTTGGCTTGACCTTGGT
>NW_013617430.1:46961-50579 GCF_000695525.1 Brassica oleracea var. oleracea | reverse complement strand
TTTTTCCGCGATTAACCTAGGGGTTTTCTGCGGTTTTTGGGAGAACAAGTTTAACCCTTCCGAAACGTTTTCGAAAAACGTGTTTTGGTAAAACACTTACGCATTGAGATTTATTTTGTTCGGTAATGAGCCAAACTTACGGGGTTTGATAAGATTTATCGTTTCCCTTTATGTTTAAAAAGAGAAATTGCGAGCTCGCTTCATTGCACTTCCTGTGACGAAAAGTCGTAGCAAGGTTTTTGATTTTCTCAATAACTGTGGCGTTTGCATTTTATTACGGCTTCTTTCGATAAAGAACGAACTTTACGCGGTTTTTACCGTAAAGTTTGATCAATGACTTAGAATGGCAGGAAACATGAAATGGGTTCGCTACGGTCTTTGGGAGATAGCATCGAAGGGTGTGGGAACCGAAATTCGCACTGTCAATTTACGTTTAAATTAGGAAACTAAAAAAACCCTAATTTCCCAGAGGTCCCGGATCTCTGCGAGAGCCAACGGTAAGTGACCAAATATATGCGGAAATCGTGAAAAGATAACAAACGAATTTAGAGAAAACAGTAGATCTCATTTCGAGTCCGCATAAGAGCGTTGCGATCGTTACAAGAGATCCTAAAAGCTTTGGCCGCAAAGGCTGTCAGCGAGTAACCTAGTTCTAGCGGCCTAAAAGCTCAAACCTAGTTGAGTCGCAGCTCGATAACAAAAGGCGAAGAAAATACAGAAAAGCTTTTGATTGATTTCGGACTGAACCTTATGAAAGGCTGCCTACGTACCCCTTTCGAGGATCAAGCCGAACGTAGATCAAGAGTGAACCAAGAGATCGAAATGCTTGTGCACGTTCGTTTGGTAATCGGGTGCCAGTCATGGAAACAAAGCATGTCGAGAATAATGCCTCGGAGTTTCTAATTACCGAGAGTTCTCCGTCTCCAAAGTCTCTCCTTTGTGCCTCTCGCCTAGGACTCCTTAAACTCCTTATATACTCGCTCCTAGGTCGGTTTATGCTCTTTCCTCTTCTGCCCTTAAGCCGTCATAACTTAAAAATGGAGATATTCAGTTTTTCCCGTTCTTTCTAATTATCTTCGAATACTTCATATTTATCCGCGAAAACTTGACATTTATCTTTCCTTGCGAACCAAGCATAAACCGTCCTACGGTTTATGGGCTTTTGGTTAAGAAATCGTAAGTGGATTTTGAGTCACGTCCTAGGTCCCTTTGGGCCGTTGTTTGACTCGAATCGTTTATTACGGCTTCTTTCGATAAAAATGAACTTTCCGCGGTTTTTATCGTAAAGTTCGATTGATGACTTCAAATGACGAGAAACATGAAATGGGTTGGCTACGGTCTTCGGGAGATAGCATTAAAGAGTAGATGAGAATGCATGGATTCGTGTCGTATCGATTTTTAAGAAAGCACGGTCGCTACGTAGCGACCGAGACGTGTGCGTGCTCGGTGGCTACGTAGCGACCGAGCTTCGGTGAGAGCTCGGTCGCTATGAAGCGACCGAGCTTTGGTGAGAGCTCGTTCGCTACGTAGCGACCGAGCTTTGGGGAGAGCTCGGTCGCTACGTAGCGACCGAGCCGTGTACGTGCTTGGTTGCTACGTAGCGACCGAGCTTCGATGAGAGTTTGGTCACTACGTAACGACCGAGCCGTGTACGTGCTCGGTCGCTACGTAGCGACCGAACTTCCGTGAGAGCTCGGTCGCTACGTAGCGACCGAGCTTCGGTGTAGCGACCGAGCTTCGGTGTAGCGACCGAGCTTCGGTGTAGCGACCGAGCTTCGGAGAGAGCTCAATCGCTACATAGCGACCGAGCCATGTACGTGCTCGGTCGCTACGTACCGACCGAGCTTCAGTGAGAGCTCGATCGCGACCGAGCACGCTACGTAGCGACCGAACACGCTACGTAGCGACCGAGCACCCTACGTAGCGACCGAGCACGCAACGTAGCGACCGAGCACGCTACGTAGCGACCGAGCACGCTACGTAGCGACCGAGCACGCTACGTAGCGACCGAGCACGCTACGTAGCGACCGAGCACGCTACGTAGCGACCGAGCACGCTACGTAGCGACCGAGCACGCTACGTAGCGACCGAGCACGCTACGTAGCGACCGAGCACGCTACGTAGCGACCGAGCACGCTACGTAGTGACCAGTTTTTGCGCTGGTTGCTACGCGGCAACCTTGTTCGCGTCTTTCTCTGATTTTTCGTGAATGTGTTTTCTCCGCAAGATTCTTCGTAAAAATAGATCTTTTTTCTGAGATTTATTTTTCGTAAAAACGTTCATGCCTATTTTTGCGGACTTTTAGACATTGATTCCGTCGTGACCGATTTTGACCCCAACAAAGGGTAGACGAGAATGCATGGACTAATTGTCGTATTGATGTTTCGGAAGAGCTCGGTTGCTACGTAGCGATCGAGTGGAACACGAGTTGGGTCGCTGCGTAGCGACCTTTTTCGAGCTCTTGTACGATGTAAGGAAGAATCAATTTCGAAAAAGTATTTGTCGGAGAAACTTTTCTCGTTTTCTTCTTAGGACGTTTTGAATGTTAACTTCGTCGTAACCGTTTTTTACCCCAACATGCAGGTACCCGTTATCTTTAAAGATAGTTTCATAGCAGGAGGCTAACTATCTGGGTAACGGTTTGATTAAGTAGATTGCTTGTTAGACTAGTTAAATGCTTGCTCGTTTAATTAATCTTGTTGATTGAGGTTAGTCAGCTCTTGGTAAGGGAGTGATTAACTGGTTGAGTTGCTAGAATTAGGTTATTTGGTTATGTGTTAGAATCCTAGTGAGTCAGTCATGAGTACGTGTATGGCAAGAGAATCCTACTTGGATTCTAGAGCCAAGTATTATCCTTAGGAATTGAGATTAGTAGAGTGTTAGGTAACTCGCAAGTGTGTGAGATAGAGTTGAGAACCTCGTGGTGGTTCTACTCATGGCAGGTCATTGCTTCCTCAAATTGGTACCACTAAGCCGGTCGTGGTTCGGAAAATGGTGGGCTTGGTTTAGCTTGGTTGATCACCAAGGCCGAGTGTCACACGTGGATGAGACAGCCCCCGGTGAGTCCGATAGAGGACCGGGGCACGGCGATTCCGATTGAGGACCGTGACCGGGTGATTCCCGAGCGCCTACGCCTGTGTGGTGTAATAGTGAAGGGATTGCCGGTGTCCCTTGTGTGGAGGAAGAATGATTTTGTCGGGCCCAGTTAGAGTGTCGTGTATAGTAGAGGTTTGAAACCCTAGAGTGAGTGGTAACACCGGAATACAATGTTAAGAGTTAGACTCGAGTCATAGTTAATTAGTGTCTTGTTATTGTGAATGGTTTTTCATGCAAGTTACCGTTACTTGAAGTTACATTCATGGCAGGAGGTCTTGTCTAACTTAGTAACGGTCTGATTAGATAATAATTGAGGTTATTGATTTGTGATCGATTGCTTAGCCTTAGCTTTTATTGCATGCTAGGGCTAGATTGATTGTTATTTTGGGTTGTCTGGGTTAGAGTCTAGGTTGCGGGTAAAGGCCGCCAGCTCACTGGGTAATACTAGATTACTCATCAAACTCCGCTGTCCTTTTTGCAGGTCGCTTTAGGTAAGGATGATCGGATAGCTTGGTTCTGGAC
>NW_013617430.1:45932-46937 GCF_000695525.1 Brassica oleracea var. oleracea | reverse complement strand
TGTAGATTTTCATGCCTTTTGTAAACGGTATTGTGAATTGTGTTATGTTGACTCGATTTGGCATTAGGCCGGGCCCAGTCTCGAATTATTCTATGTAGGAATATTTCCTAAATCAATAAAGTATTTATTTTATATGAGCTTCATGAGTACTCTGATATTTGACTAATCCGGTCTAACACAACGTTAGGTCGTGGTACATGAAAAGCCTTAGGTCTCGATCTAATGGAACCGTTAACTGTGGGTGTAGGTTGCAAAGCTTTAAGCCTTGAGTTAGCGAGATGTGTTAATGGACGAACTGGTCTAGGTCGTGGAGTAAAGTTTGTGACTCTGACCGGATCGTCCCTAGCCCGTAACGAAGCGCTTCCGGACCATGGTGTTGGGTTGGACGGTCAGTCATGTTCTTGTTTGATTGTTGGCTGTCCGGTTGGCCTTTCATCTCCAAACCTTGGTGTGGGTCGTCCGTCGGTCATGTTCTTGTTTAATTATCGGCCGGTGGGTCGACCTATGCTTTGGACGGTTCGGGGGTGTTACAGAGGTGGTATCAGAGCATGGTTTCGTCCATGCTTCCGGAACTCATGATTTAATCGATTTTAAATATTTATCGAGTCAAAATAAGTTACAAAAGGCATTAGGGAAACCGGTCACGTCCAGCGATAAGATATGTTGGTTTAGTAATTAGAATTTAGATAGTGGAATCTAAAATTGCTAGGTTGCTTGGTTAGAATTGCTAGGTTGCTGGTTATAATTACTAGGTTGTTTTGGTTAGCATTGCGGTTAGGTTGGATTATTAGTATTTGTTGGGTTAGTTGTTGACTAACTTGCGTGTGAGGTGTTCTTTTATGTTGGAGCGAGTAAGTGTGCTCATTGATCGGAACTTTAAGGGATGAAAACCTTAAAGTGGAGGGAGTTCGAGGTCAAACCCAAACCCGAACCGAAAGAGGAGAGACAGATTCAGAGAACTGGGCTGTGGTATGGACTGGAGAGATGGTGAGGAACAAGACAGTG
>NW_013617430.1:21792-43517 GCF_000695525.1 Brassica oleracea var. oleracea | reverse complement strand
TTTTTTTTTTGAATGAATGTTAAATTTTATTCATCAAAAAACCCTTATTAAATCAAGTGCATCCTTTGTGATAAAGAAATTACAACTTTTTAATCAAAATTTCAAACTCAAAATTTCACCCTCAAAAACTTCTGCTCAAACTCTAGTAGCAAACCAGAACTGCAAAGCTCCCTCCATACCTCCAATCCTTTTAGTTTGCAAAAGACTAAGTTTGTTGAGAATGTCTTTATCAACCAGTTTCTTCAACACTGATAAGGACATAAGCTGATCTCCATGCTTCACCTTGTTCCTCTCCCTCCAGACAGCATACACCACAGCTTGCAATGCATATCTAATGCAGAAAAGCTTTCTCTTGTCCCGTATCCCATCAGTAATCAAGAGCATAATACTTGACCATCGATTAGTATAAGAGCTTCTAAGGACACCTCTAATCGTATGTTCCCAAATCTGAGATGAATAAGAACATTCAAAAAAGAGGTGATCCCTTGACTCTGATGCACTCTTACACAACACACATGTTGAGTCAGCTCCTGGATTCCAACTCGATATCCTGTCCATCGTAGATAGCCTATTCAAAGTTGCCAACCACATAATGAAAGCGAACTTAGGAGTTGCTTGGGAGAACCAAACACCTCGAGACCATCTGCACTTATCCTTCTGCTCTCTTAACAACTTCCAAGTCTCCTGAGTAGAAAATAAATGCTTAAAACCAGACTCTCGCTTCCAAAGACTAATGTCCAGCTCTTCCACATTCAAAGAATCTGTCAAAGCATTTAATTCATTTTCAATACTCATTAGCAGCGGAGTACGATGCCTTCTTCTTCTACGGGACTCAAGAATAGCATCTTCCACAGTAGCATCGTTTCTTATACCCATATCAATAATACCCCTCCTCCCTAGAAGGACAGAAAGAGCACTCCCCTGATCCGACCAGCTATCATACCAAAATGATGTGTCTTCCATTTCCAATTTTTTTCCTGTAGAATACTCTTGCTACCTCTTTCAGCTTCAACAATTTTCTCCATATCCAAGAGCCTGCTTGAGTTTTAATTCTCACTTCCCAAAAAAATTTCTTCTTCAACAGATTTTCTTTAATCCATTTACCCCACAAAGAATCACCAGTGAGCATCCTCCATATAATTTTCAATCCATAGACCTTGTTAATATCTTTAAGAGCTCTCAGCCCTAATCCTCCTTCCTCCATAAGCCTACAGATATCTTTCCAAGCAACTTTAGCTCCTGATGTTCTCAGCTCAGGACCTGTCCACAAGAAAGCCCCACATAGCTGTTCCACTTCCTTGCTGCATTGACTCGGTAGTCTAAACACTGCTGCCCAAAAATTTACTATACTCATCAGGACAGATTGGATAAGTTGCAGTCTTCCTGCATATGAGAGGAACCTGCAAGACCACGTGTTGATTCTGCTTCTAATTTTCTCCAACAGTGGCATGTAATCTTGCTTCTTCGTAGCTTGCATCATCAATGGAAGCCCCAGGTATCTCACAGGCAGTTCACCCTCCTTAAAAGGAAAATTATGTAAGATCCTACACTTTTCACCCTCAGAAATCCCAGCCATATAAATAGTGGACTTCTCCAAACTGATGCTCAGACCTGACCACTCAGTAAACTCTTCAAACACAGATAATACACCTTCTACTGAGTTCTTAGAGCCCTCCACAAAGACCATCAGATCATCCGCAAAGCAAAGATGAGTAAGTGAGAGAGACTTACATCTTGGATGAAACTTAAACTTCTTCTCGAAGACAGCTTTATCAATCTTCAAAGAGAGAATATTCATGCAAAGTACAAACAGGTAGGGAGACAGAGAGCAGCCTTGTCTTAAACCTCTTGTACTCTGGAAGTAGCCTGCTAGATCCCCATTCACTTGAACCAAAAAGGAAGGAGTGGTAATGCATAGCTTGATCCAGTGTATAAATTTCTCAGGAAAATCCATGGCTTCCAAGCTCTCCAACACGAAAGACCACTGAACAGAATCGAATGCTTTAGAGATATCTATCTTCATCACACTCCGAGGAGAAACCGACTCCTTATGATAATCTTTTACTAGCTCAGAAGATAGTAAGACATTTTCCATAAGTAATCTCCCTTTGACAAACGCAGACTGATTCTCAGCAACAATTCTAGGGAGCAGCTCCTTCAGTCTATTTGCTAGAATCTTCGACACTACTTTGTATAGCACATTGCAACACTCTATAGGCCGAAAATCTCTCATTTCCAACGAATCAATTTTCTTAGGCACAAGAGCTAAGATCGTTGAATTAACGCCCTTAGGTAGAAACCCGTACCTGAAAACTGATTGAATAGCCACTGTGAAATCATGTGCAATAATCGACCAAGTAGTCTTGAAGAACTCACTAGGAAAACCATCAGGCCCTGGAGACTTATTTGACGCCATAGCAAAGAGTACTTTCTTAATCTCCTCCTCAGAAACCTCATGCTCTAGCATTCTATAATCCTCCATAGTACAACGAAACTCAATCAACTCTTGCAATTCATCCTTTGAGGTACCTTTAAACTCTGAGGGATGGAGATTTAAAAAATCCTCAAAGAATCTCACAGCTTCTTCTTTAATATCCCCATGACTCGTTACCATTCTACCATCAGAGCATCTGATTTCTCTAATTGTGTTCTGAGCCTGCCTAGATCTAATAGCATTGTGAAAAGACTTGTTGTTTTGATCTCCAACATCCAACCAATGTAATTTAACTCTCTGCTGTAGAAAACCTTCTTCCAATCCAGCAACATGTAACCACCTCTCATAAGCCTCAGCTTCCTCATGAATATTACTACTACTCGGATTAGAAAGGGTGTTCTGCTGCCTCACACAAAGAACCTCATGCACCTCCTTAGTTCTCTTTGACAGATTCCCAAGCTTCTCTTTACCCATTTCTCTAATAAGAGGTTTCAGATTCTTTAGTTTCTTAGAGAACATGAATAAAGCTGATGTAGAATGAAACAACCTCTCAGTAAAATCCCAATATTCCTTCACCATCGGGAGAAAACCAGGAAGACTTCCAATTATATTGACATATTTGAAAGGCCGTCGAATCTTCTCCTTAGGTGGCAGAATCTGAATTTTACATCTCACATGGTCTGAGCAGCCACCGGGCTCAAATACCGAGTACGCATTTGAAAACCGATGAATAGCATTATCATTCATCAACACCCTATCCAGCTTCTTACAAATAGTACCTTCTTCTCTCTTATTGCACCAAGTGTAAAGAGGCCCTTGATACCCCATATCAGATAGACGACAATGAAGTACCGTGCGTTGAAAATCTCTCATGCCACTGGGCAATCTTCCCGAGTCCAAGAAACCTGAACTTTCCTCCCCATCTAATATTTCATTGAAATCCCCCATTATCAACCAAGCTCTATTACTGAAGCTAGGAGAGTTATAATTATGACAGATATCTTCCCACAGACTCTTCCTTTCCTCAGCTTGATTCTTTGCATAGACAAAAGTACAGTAAAACTCATCTTCATCTTGCAAACCCACAGAACACGTAATCAACTGATCCGACTTGTATACCGGAGTTACCCTCACTGAATCCCTCCAGAGTAACCAAATTCTTCCTCCATCACTACAATCATAATTTGTTACAGATGACCAACCATTAAAAACCGCCTTCAAAATCTTCTCCGCCTTACTTTCTTTAACCCAAGTTTCCAAAATACCTCCAAACAACATCTCCTTATTACTAACCCACTCTTTTATCACGGAATGCTTCAACAACTTATTAAATCCGCGCACATTCTAGAAAAAGCTCGCCATATTTAGTGTTTGCGTCGAGAAGGCCTTGTGCTCTTACTTGGATTTGCATCCTGAGCTTTAGCCTTCTGTCCGCGCTTCTGACCTTTCTGAGCACCCACTTTTTCTCTTCCCTTGACTTGCTGTGCGAGAATTTCATCCTCCAGCAGGTCACTATCACTCACCCTTTGTTGATCCCTCTCTTCAGGATCCTCTTCTAGTAAAAATTCCCCCTCCTCTACTTCATTACCTTCATTCTCTTTTATTTCAAGTACCTCTTCCGAATCTTCCTGCTCCTCATCAATACTCAATGCTGAGTATTTAGAAGCAGATATCTGAATCTCTGCATTGTTCAAATGCGACGACGACAGCGGAGTTCTACCTGCTTTCCCTGGAGAAACCTTAGACCAGCCACTAACATCCTTCTCCCTTTGATTGCCATCCACTACTTTCTCACTTTTTTGGCAACTGTCTCACTACTTTCAATCTTCTCTGTATTATCCTCAGTGCCTTTAGATTCATTTTCTGTCCCCTCCTTTGCTTCCTTAGAGTTATTTGATCTAGCAGATCCTTCTTTTTTCTTCTTACGCTTCCCATTCATCACACACACATTCTCATTATGACCCCACTTATCACATAGATTGCACTTTGAAGGAAGCCAAGGATAGTAATACTTCACAGTAAATTCCTTACCATCCTTTGAGAAATCAATTTCCTTAGGCAAGACCTTAGTAACATCCACATGAACAAAAACCTTAGCCTCTTCCAGATTGGTGCAAGCAATAGTCTCAGGGTGTAGCCTCTCCGGAAGCCCCACTGTACTAGTGAAGAAACTCAATCCCTCCCATTAATATATATGTAGTGGAACATTGGTAAGATGAACCCACATTGGTATCGCCTTCTCCTCCTGTTTCTCTTCCTCCGTTTGAGGTGACCATTTCGTGACTATCATGGGAACGCCTGCTATGTTCCACATACCCCTCTTGAGAATTTTTCCCCTGGCCTTCGGATTTGAAACCTTAAATCTCATCGTAGTTGGATTCACATCATAGACATCCACCTTCGTACTCAAATCACCGTACTTCCAAACCTTGTTAACCACCATGTTAACCTTAGCTATGTGAGGAGCTAGATCCAGAAACTTACCCACCACGAAATCATCCCAAATCGGATTAGAATCCGTGATGACTTCGTCTGGGATCTCCACTTTATGCTTCCCGTCCTTGATCGAAATCTCAACCTCATACTTCTTCAATTTCTTCTTATCCTTCACCTTCGATGCCCAACTTTGATCTTCTTTCCTCAAATCTGAATCAACACCTTGCTTCCCAGTCATCTCACCCTCATCTACCTCCTTCGAATCCACCAGAAACCCCGATGAACCCGGCGGATATTCCAGATCCATCCCGAAAAACCCTAGAATCGCAGTCGCACTCAAAATCGCCCAAAATCGCCCTTTAGTGAAACGCTGCGTTTAGTCTAAAACCCACTTCTTGACCTACTTTCACCCATGGTTTATAAGTGTTTTTACTACTAATTATTATATCATAGAGTCTATTTATTATATTTATAAGATCAGGAGTGATTTGGAGTTAAGTGATGATTTTGGAGCATTTTGGAGATATTTGGAGCAAGCACCCGAGATGACCATCGAGCTCGACCATCGGTCGATATTGAGGAACAAATATCAATCGATGTTCATATCAGAACATCGATCGACAGCGAAGCGCGCAGAAAGCCCGTTTGGTCACAGCCGACTTGAAGCCCAAGTCTTCACTAATTTACAAGATTACCCCTGACGAGTCTTAAACTAATTATATAAGCTTTGCCACCATGTTAGAGGCAAAGTGTGCTTTCTTGTGTTTCTAGTTTTACTATTATCAGCAAAAAGTTTTTAGGATTTTGATAGATTGGAGAGAAGATGCAAAGTTATATCTGTGATTGGAACTCCATTGATATCTATTTACTATTCTAATGAAGTTTTCTTACCTAATTGTTGTTATGAATTGTTTGGCCATGTCTGAGTAGTTCCATTGTTAGATTTTAGGGTTTAAATAGGTTATGAAGGATTAGCCCCAACTATAGATTGCTGAGTTGTGATAATAATCATTAGGATTTTCATTAATGTCTGATTCTATATTAGCTACCTAAAACTTGCCCTATGATTGTTAGATAAAAGCGATAGCTTCATTCTCATCCTGAAACAATTCTAATTGAGCTAAGATTTTTGCTAAGAGTAAGGCGAGAGCTGATCTAGTGAGCTTAGTGAGTATCATTCAACCAGCGCATAAAGCTTAACCAGAAGCGCGTCGATCGATATACATATTGGATAATCGATCGATGGAGTGAAAGGTGTATCGATCGATATCCCTATAGGATAATCGATCGACACTAGCTATTGATCGAACACATTTGTTTGGGTCATTAGATCTAGTTAATAGACAAGTCCAGAAACGCGAGAGCTGATTGACTTGTTGCTTAGTAGTTGAGCTCTACATTATCATGCATGCAACTCATTTGGCATCTGTAGGATTATAATTCCAAGTTTCCTGAATAAAACCCTAATTCTAGCTATTTTCTTTTAAGCACCAAAACCTCTACCAATCAATCGAGCAATTACTTGCTCAACAAAACTGCAAATTTACATTTTAATCATTAAACCATCCAACTTAACAAATCCCATTAGATTTATTAGGTTCCCTAGCTCCTTGTGGATTTGATCCCTAAGTAATGCAATTGAACCTCTTTTTTGAGAGAGTAAATTCACTTTTTAGGGTAATTTGAGTGATATCAATCAGCAAGGATCAGTTCTTCCAGGAAGAAGTCCTTCTTCCCACCTGACAAGTATTGCATTATGCGCTACTTGACCATCCAGCCTCTTAATATGCTCACTCAAAGTCTCAAACTTTCCCATTAGCTCGGAATAGATTAAGTCTATCTTTCCATCGATATCGTTGATTAGTTATGATTCCGAGTATCCATGATGTGGGCATTCAAGCTGGTATTTATTAAACCTACCCCATGCATTTTTTAAAGATTCTCAGATACCTTGGGAAAATGTAAAAAGTTTGTTTCTTTCCTCTCAATATCTCGTTTCATCATAGAAGTTGTATATAAAGGTGCTCCTAATCTCCCTGCAACAAGTCATAAATCCAGCTGGTAACTGATCCAGCCACCTTCTGGCGTCCCCTTTGAGAGAGAATGAGAAAATCTTGCAGCGATTGTAATCGTCCAGCTTCTCGATGTAATCATGTGGGTGCTCTGCAGGAACTCCAGGGAAAGGATTCTGACGTACTAGAACAAGGAAATCGAGATTAAGCGCAGAACGTCTTGCATTGTTCTCTGGTAGTCTAATTGCGGACCTATTGGAATAGGTTCTATTAGGATTTAAGTTGTCTTTCATAGGAAATTTGTGTTCCTTCTTATTATTTAAAGTTGTGTATTTAGCGAATACGTTTGATGTGTTCTCTAATCATTTAGACGAACTTTTGTGTGCGCCTAGTTAATCAGATCATCCTAGTTTCGCTCAGGCAACATACCAAGATTTTGCTTGCGTCAATTAATACTAAAATCTAACTTCAAGGTGATCAATCCTAGACTTAGCAGTACAAACAACTAGATGAAGAACCAATTAAACCACCATAACGACAGTGCATATTTAGCAAACCATAAATCAAGCTTCTCTCATAAGGTGTTCATATCTCTCTCTCTCCAATTCTAAGCTTGATATTTCTCTCTCTAGTAAGGTATGTGGTTTGCCTCTCTCAAACAAAGCGTAAAAGAAGTTCTACTTTTAAAACAATAGAAACCCCTAATAAATAGCCGAAAATGCGGCCAAGGACTTGTGGTGTAATTCTTGGAACTTCTGGGCAAAACTTGTAATTTCCTCAAATCATCATTAAACTCGCGGGCGGCTACGGTGTCGATCGACATTTCGAGTGCACTGTCGATCGATGCTTCTCACAGAATCAGCCTCTTACTCAATTCTTCAGCAAAGCTTTCCTCAAAGCTCGAAAATGATCCAAAAGCTTCAATTTTCTCCAATAAGCATCTAGACCTGAAAAGACTCTAAAAACTCCAAATGCTTATAAAAGACTCTAAAACCATACTTATATCATGGGTGAAAACAGATAAAATCCATGACATATCAGTTCAGCAAAGTCAAAACTTTTTAAAGATGAAGAGTCATGGTTGTCATGTGGTTATGCAACTACTACTTCCATGTGCATTTGCGGAGCTGCTTCCAACAACTGTCCATGAAGCACTTGCAGGTAAATAATTAGTATTGTCATTTATATCATTATTTACTTATGTGTACTAAAAAAATCTTGAAAATGTGGAAGGATCAATCATTGATGGGAGTTTGACAGAAGAAACATCCCATTTTACATAGTATTACTTCAGGCCAAAAGTACATACACGAAAAGAGCTCCACAAAGATATGACATTGGTGGTGTTGTGATAACATATGCAGTTGATGGTATTCCAAACATCTAATGCCAAATCGGCTATTTGGATGGGAAATTAATATTGCCACATAGCCCATAATATATTCTGCTAAATTTCCAAGAAGCTCGTTCATTTTAAAGCTAAAATATTTATTTATTGAAGGACTTGAAGCTTCCATACAATTGTAAATTGATATTGTTATCAGCAGCTCATTTGTTACTGAATTTCAAGAAGTGATTAAAGGAATATCCACTGTTGAGCTAAAAACGGAAAGATCTACATTTTATTAAGTGGTTGAGGACCTACATAATTTTGTATAATTTTTACGCCTTAACTACTTTAACAAAATTTGTTATATAAATTTACATAAACAAATTTATTTTTCGCATGTTGATTATGACTATCAATTTTATCCCCATGGTTTCACATAATGGTTAAGGATCTGATTACAAAGATCACCACAGAACCAATGTATTCCACATATGATTTTACTTTTAATGATTATGAGTATGGAAAACATCAGGCAATAGTTAACTATGGAATATGTGTGAAAGGTGAAACAAATTTTTACTGGATCTTGCAAGAGATTACTGAACTGGAATGTCTCGGGTTAGTGCAGATGAAATGCATCCTCTTCAAATATGGTTGGGTTCAACCATGTCGTCAATATAGGTGTCCAGTATAACAAATTTAGAGTTGATGATGTCAATGATGCACGATGGTACAACAAATTCGACTCTTTCATTGGCATCTAAAGGAGACCAAGTTAGCTTCATCTAATACCCTCGGATCAAAGATTCCAAAATAGCTTGGTTATTTTACTATTAAAATCATACTTAGAGACTAAATATTTAGTGGAGAAAACCCACATTTTCAAGAAGATTCGTGTATAAATGAAGTTGAAGTAAACCTAATGAAATCTTTCTCGTTGGCCCGCCATTACCATAAACATGAAGATCTTCTAGACGTATGACGGATGATGCAAATGAAGACATATTTGATGAAAGTGATGTGTGTAATGATAACACGAATGAGGAATCCGACTGAAAAGTGATCTTTGTGTTGTTTTGTGCTCAAACATTATGTTATATAATAATTAATGAATTTGAAATGTGTTTATTCATTTATTTTAGTTTATGTTTTGCTTGATCAATGTTAATGTTTTAGAATCTAACAATGTTTGTTTGGATTGAATTGAATTGTATGTTTTCACAAAGTTAAATGTATATATTACGACCGATTTATGACAATTCGTTGTAATTCGGTCGTCCAGGAACCATGTATTTACGCCGATTCAACATAAATACATGGTCAAATGCAACTCTACGGATATATGGTTTAGGGATTCAGGGTATAGGGATTCAGGATTTGGGTTTAGGGTCTGATAAAAGAGATATCTTGTTAAATCAATGTAAGAGCAAAACGCAGTCATTGTTAAACCATTGTAAACATATATGCTCTTGAATTCACTGAAATTGTAAACACGCGTTCTTGTTAAATCATCATAAACCAAAAACGCGGGTCCTTGTAATTTTGCTGTAAATTTACAACGAATTTACGATGATTCCTGGTTTCCTATATAAATTCAACTCATTTCTTCCCCTTCCCGTCAGCCATTCCTCTCTACTCTCTACAACATTATCTATCCAACCTACTCAGTAAAAAAAAGGTTAGTAATGATTTTTTTTTAGTTTAGATTGCAGTAAATTTAGGTTATATAATTATATTAGGTTACAGAACTAGATTAAGTTACAAAATCAGTTTCGATGACGAATTTAATTTAATTTCCTGAATTTTTTTAAAATGTTTTTTTTTTTGTAAATGGCTCTTAGAAATATAAGCAAGAAGCTTCCACATTATAGTGACATTTAGTACCAGAGATATAGTGGGGTCTAGTTCCTCGGCTCCTACTTCAGTTCCGGAGACTTTCCCAGACAGTCAATCACAAAGAGCTCCACCGCCAGCGCTTCTTCCTCATATGCCTCATTTTGCTCCTACTGCACCATCGGGTGCTCCCGATGCGCCTCATGGTGCTCCAAGACTTTATCTGAAATTGATGGTGCCACCTAAAGCTCAGTATGCTCGGTACATCGTCAAGGTTTTTCTCTCCCAACCTAGATGAAAAGGTTTAGATGTATTGGACCCCGATCAACAGCCAAACACTTACAAGTACGTTTTATTTTTAATTTAATTTTTAGTGAATATATTTCTTAACAACTTTCTTAATTTTGTCATTTCAATAATTTTGCAGGTTTGGAGTCGACCATAGAATGACAGAGAGCATATTTGAAACCATGAAGAGATATTTCTTCATGCCACACCCAGACTGGAGTTACATCCATGAGCACATCCGCACTACATGGTTTTATATTTTTGAAAGAATATTTACATATCTTTTTCCTAACAATAGCTATTTTTATTATTAGTTTTGGCGACAAAAAAGGAATTTGTCTATCTGCATCAACGAAAAGGTGAAGACGACATTTAACGCAGAGGCGAAGATATAGTTAGCAAACACCATATCTGATTGGAAGGACCTTTGGAAGTACAAAGGCAATTAGACAAAACCCGTATACATCCAGTGGCGGATCCAAAACCAATTTTGAATAATTTGGAAATTTTTTAAAAATATGGGGTCAGGGGAATCAAACCCGTGTTTTAGGGGGGTCAAGGGAAGAGTTTTGAACCAAATGAGCTGAGAATCCTTTAATGTCTTATGTAATAAGCTAGATTTTTATAATTTTACCGGTATCAGGTGACCCCATTCATTTGAACGTGGGTTCGCCCTTGTATACATCACGAAGGATGTATGGGATGGTCTTTTTGCTACTGGATCGACCCTCATTTAATCAGTGTGTTCATGCAGTGCAGTGCTCCACTTCCCATATAACACAGACATTTGTCGATGCTTCACATGACGAGACAGACTCCCCACGCCATTTTCGCCTACAAATTATAAGTCACTTAAAATTAATATTATATATTTAGCACATCTTACTTTAATCTAATTTTTTAATGGCTTCAAAGGATAGAGAAGGTAGTTTTCTTTGTAGACTATTTGAGGCTACCTATAAAAACGAAGACCTGAGATTTTGTGGATTCTAAGCTGAAAGGATCCACAACAAAGTGGCTGCTCGGACAGAAAAGCGCCAGAACCGGCTGACCTAACAGTCTTCAGATGGTATACCGGTTCAGTTGTTCATGCAAGAGATACACAAGATTTTTGAGGAAGTAATACTTAGAATTTATTTATTTCTATTAATTTATTTATTTCTATTAATTTATTTTTTATGTTTCTTATATCTGATTTTCAATTTTCTGTTCATTTTTAAGGTTTTCCCAAAGCTAAATGGACGAACATGTGGGTGGGGTCGGTGAACGATGTCCCGAGGGAAACATCGTCTTATTCCTTGAGAAGGGATGATTTGTCTCAGCTCCGTGCAGATTTGGAAGCGATGAAAGTGCACTTAGAAACCATCGAGAGTTTGTTAGATGTATTCGCTGTTGGGAATCCGGAGAAGCAGTGGATCGTGGAGTTTAGGCGCCACAACCTTGGGATTTCATATCCACCTTAATTCGATGTAGTTCAATTCAAAAATAAATTTGAGTCCGTTTCCATTATAATTATTTACGATTTGACGTTGATCCAATAGATAATTCCCCTACTAAAATCCTACATTTGGCCAAAACGAGAGTAAAATCCAGTGTTCTAAAACGCGCTAGGCGTTCATTACACGTTAGATGAATGTATAGTGCCTAGCCGTATAGACGAACACCTAAACGGTGTATATACGGATATATACTTTTACACGAAATATAAGTATAAGATTATTATATATATTATTTTTGAAAAAAAAACTGAACATAAATATATTTTAAATCCACTTTTATGTATAAGTATATAGTTTAACATATATAAATAGTTTTAAATTATAAAAATTAAAACCATTTTAAATATATAAAGATGATAAATTTAAAATGATTTTGCACCAATTATACTAATATCTACAATCATATAAATACATAAAATAAGTAAAAGTAATATAAATAATAAAATTAATAAAATATAATAATAATACTAATAGTTTTTTTTTGAATATTAATGCTTAAAATTCGCCTAGGCGTCCGCGTAGACCGCATAATGTCCGTCTAAACCTATTATTCGCCTGAATTATATAAATCCGCATAAAACACTGTATAACATAAAAATAGTACGGTTGGCTACCGTATATCGCCTAAATGCCGTCTAGACAGACGCATATACTTTTAGAACACCGGTAAAATCTGATAGATGTAATTTGAAAAGAAAAAAATAATTGGATGTGCGTTAATCATTAGAAAAAAGGGAAGTGCGTTAATACAAAGTTTAACTTTTCTCACTCCTCACAACCCATCTAAATAAATCAAATCTAAAACGTTTATAAGCATGTCGACAAGAGAAACAAAATTTAGCCCCGATATAAATAAAAATCGTAACGATTGATTGATCATAACATTTTCAGAAAAGGAAATAATAATAGTATAATGACTATTTAATGATAGTGATAACGATAACTGAGTAACTGAGAGGATGATAAGTTCAAAAAAAAAAAAAAAAAAAAGTGAGAGG
Source organism: Brassica oleracea var. oleracea (assembly GCF_000695525.1). NCBI lineage: Eukaryota > Viridiplantae > Streptophyta > Magnoliopsida > Brassicales > Brassicaceae > Brassica > Brassica oleracea. The sequence goes on along the minus strand of NW_013617430.1, from coordinate 30,687 downwards.
ATGATAGTGTGAGAGTGAGAATAAGAGTGGAAAACTGAATGTTCTTCAGATAAGACAGCGAAAGAAATAATATAATATAATGTCGTTGAATGGGCTTAATTTTATCGTTAACAATATAATATAATGTCGATGAACCTGACCTTTACACGTGTCGATAAAAAAATGGTGCCGACATCTACATTCCACGGCCATACCATATCGCTCGTGACTGAATTATAATGTTGGTTTCTAGATTTGGCACAAAAAAACTTATATTTTATTCGGTCAAGTCAATTCAAATTCAATTCAATCTAATTCAATAACTATCACTTGATTACTACAATCCATCGTCGACATTGAGGATCTGATTTCATGAGTTATGAGTCTTATATGACTTACTCACTGTCAATACAATACTAAAAGGCAAGGTGAGGTGTCCACGTAGGATAGAAAAATCAATCAATCAGAGAGTCCGAAATTGTTACGTCATCTCATTTATTTTTTCGTAAAAAACAATTCGAAGGAAAGGATCAAACCCGAGTTAGTATGACATAAATATAGGACAGTTACCACTAAGCCATTGAAACTTTCTTGGACACATATACAAGAATCAATAAGTAAGTAATCAGAAACTCTTATGTCAGTTACAATAATATGAGTTCAACTTTAAAGACTCCGATACTTTGTTTTGTAAAAAAAAATAAGTAAGTGACTAAGCTAATATATTTTTTGAAAGTGTGAGAACATTGACAAATATGAAAAAGCATAGAGTTTTGTATTCGTGACAAAATTAAGAATTTTGTAAAACTAAGTTGGACATATAAATTTTCGTGACAAAGATGAAAAAGCATAAATTTTTGTACAATTTTGACAAAACAAATCAAAACATAATTCTCTAATGTCTTAATAAAATATTATTTAAGGATACAATAATTAAATATATCAATTCAATAAATTTTGTAATTTATAGACAAAACAATAACACAACAATTTTTGAAACATTTGTTTAACCTGTCGATTTCTTTTTCATGAGAATCCAACTAAACAAGATAAAAAAAAATAAGATTTACAAATATTTAATTACCATTTTATTCAACTTTGATTAATTTCAAATTGTAATAATGTATCTTTCTGAAGTTACAAAAAAAAAATTTTCTTTCTTTATTGCACTAGCATTATATATAGATTCTATTTACACAAATAAATATAATAAAACAACATAAGCTTACTTTCCTATTAAATGCTATTTATTTCAAGTGGAAAATCAATTTTTAGTTTCTTTTAAGGACAAATATGAACAAATTAATTAATTTTTTGAATGGTTACAAAAAAAGGTCCAAATCAGCCGACAAATCAAGATAACGACCCGGAGAAATGCATTTAGGCCACATGATAATACTAGCTTTTATTATTTAATGAAATTTATTTAAGCGCTAATGATGGGATCAATTATAAAAAAAAATGCACAGGTAAAAGAATTCGGAAGGATATTGTAGATGGAAAAATAATGGAGCAGAATTATTTTAACATTTTGTTAATTAAAAAGAAACTTTTTTTTTTTTGAATAAAGGCTTTAATTAAAGAGAAACTTTTCAACAATTTTAAAATCTCTTGTCCCTTTCTTGAAATTTAAAAGAATGAATTTATAGAAAAGTATAATAAATACACGAAAGTGTGAATACAATAAGTGGGGACACACACATAGGAATCAAAATTCAGTCACGGACTCGTTTGATGGTTTACTGCCTTTATGAGGCTTAAATATCGTTCGTTCATTCATGTGATGATGTGAAGTGATTTATATATTTTGTCCACTAAAATCATAGTCAAAACTGTGGAATTGCATTGTAACCAGACGACAAAAACATATTCGAAACTTAGTTGAACTCTAGTTAAATAACAAAATATCCAATGAGTGGGATTCACTTCTTTTGTTGGGGGTAGTAACTAGTAAAGAGTGGAGTCCTCTAAATCACGCGTGACTCATACATGATAAGCAAAAGTTTATGAAACTATCCCAAAGGGAGGAAATGTAAGGATATCGAATTTGGGATTGGACGATACGCGAACTCTCTATCGTAGCGTAGAGTCTGGTTGATGAGTTGATCTCCTTGCACGGTGCAATTTTTTGACTGTTTGGAACACAAGCAACCTGTCTCTCACGGTCACGTACGGGTGCTCCTCGTTGACATATAATATACTACAGTTGTTGATCAGAAGAAAAAAAAGCAACATTTTACAATCGTCGTTGATTTATAGATGATCATATGCTTTCTCGCTGACAACAATGAGATAAGTCATTGGGATCTAATGCTTTAAGGTTTCTGCCAAGAAGTAGACGTAAGTTTGATCAGGTGCGGTCTATCTAGCACTGGATTCTATGAAGGCTGGAGAGATTAACAGATGCAAGGATTCTCCAGGGTTGAAGATGAAAGCAACTCTGAGTTGGGTGTGGAATTCAGCGATTCAATTCTGAACAAGCAATCTGAGAAGGTTCAGACCAAGGATTAGATTTTCCTGAAAAGAGAAAAGGGAAAGATACTTGTTAGGAAAATGCAATGAAGTAAAAGGATCATTATTTATTTTTCACAAGGTTTCAGCTGGAAGAAATGTCTCTACAAAACATCTTCATTATAAAAAATAAAATAGAAATGAAGTTTTTGCTATAACAGAAAAATATATTGGAGCAATTCTAATAAAGATGTTGTAACATCCGAGTTGTGATATATGGAAAGGTTTAAGAGAATTGATTTGACTATATATATGACCAAAGTTGACTTAACTTTTTCATCACACATCCATTTAGACCTCCATAGTTAACCGTGCTTGAGCATGTGTAATGGAAGGACGAGGAACTTATCGAGAAGTGATTTGTGATACCGTGTGAGTGAGGCCAAAGCACGAAGAAAAGTCGGGTGGTGATTGCAGGGTCAGTAAATAATAATTCCGAGCCTTGAAAAATTTACACACCGACCATTGGAACGGGACTGGGCCCACGGGCCGAGAGAGCGGGTGTGGGTGGTCCATTAGTCGTGGACGGTCGTGGTGTTATAAGTTGTATCAGAGCTGGTTAGCCATCTCGGTTCTGACCCGAGAGGCGTCGTGAGACATGTCGTGGAGCGCAACGAAGACGTTGCGTTCTTTGAGAGAGGGTGAATTGTAACATCCCGAGTTGTGATATATGGAAAAGCTTAAGAAGATTGATTTGGCTACCTATGTCACCAAAGTTGACTTACCTTTTCCGTCACACATCCGTTTAGAACTCCAGAGTTAAGCGTGTTTGAGCTGGAGTAGTGAAAGGATGGGTGACTTATCGGTAAGTGATTCGCGATACCGTGCGAATGAAGCCAAAGCACGGGGAAAGGTCATGTGGTGATTGCAGAATCAGTAAACAAAACTTTCGGGCCTTGAAAAATTAACGGACCGACTGTTGAAATGGGATGGGGCCCACAGGCCGAGAGAGCTAGCGTGGGTGGCCCATTAGCCGTGGGCGGTCGGGGCGTTACACGACTACTAGCGGTTAATGTTTGTGGTTGGATCCTTTCCTTTTGTTTTTCTCTGTTGCCAAATTTAGTAGCTGATAGGCTTCAGTTATGTGAGTGATTTTGGTTCCCTTGATGGAGTTCAGATTTTTTATTAGAATGTAGTTTTTAATTTAATTTAGTTATCTCGTAGAAGATCTATTGTGTCTTCTAGTTCTAGATGCTTTGTTTAGTCTGCTGGGCTTCCGTTTATGCAGTTCAACCTCGTGCAACATCGGTCTCAACTTAGACAAAATTAACAAAGACAATTAAAACGAACCTATTTAAATTTGAGGATTTTGTCTTTTTATAACTAAAAAAATCGTCAAAGTTGGTTATCTAAACAAAAATAACAAAGACAATAAAGAAATAACCTATTTAAATTTGAGAATTTCGTCGTTTTATACGTGTTCACGTTTAATTTATAGAATTATTTTTTTTTCACTTTCTATGATGTAATTTATCACAAATCAGTTTCAACAAAATAGCAAAGTATTGATAAACACACATAAATAATAATCATTAGTTTACATATCCTGGTTATACTACATACTTGCTGACAACGAAAGATTTAATATAAAAGAAGATTTTGTTGAAGCAAATTTTGGATATCATGGACGTATGAAGTTCAAAAATATTCTTAATGATTCAGTATATAGTTAAAGTATACAGTAACTAAATCTGAAGCTCTAAAGTATCTATATCAGTTTCTTTTGGCAATTTCTTGAGATTTATCTAAAACAGTAAAATGTTACATGTTGGGTGTTTTGAAACATTTGAAGTTCATAATAGTTCTCCGGAATATTTGTACTCTTTTATCCAGTTACAAACTTTTTTTTTGCAAACTTCCAGTTACAAATTTGGAAGAAAAAGAAAAAAAAATCAATAACTAGAAATTTGGTAATTCTCGTGGTTCGTTGATATATAATCCACATGAAAAGCGAAAACGTGTAGTAAATACACTTTAATTGAAAATATTGGTCTTTTACAATATTTTAAATAGTGTGATATCATGCGAAATAATGATTTTTGGAACACATGTAAAATTTATTTTATGTTTAAAATAACACGTCTTATGTTTCATAATACAAGTAACTTTAGCTAAAACCATAAAAATGTAAATATATATATATATATATATATATATATAAATACTCGATAAATGTCTTAACATAAAAGTTTTCTTCAAACATACATGTTTGAATTTTTCTATGCAATTTTGTTAGTTAATAATGGTGGACCGTAAACTTAAAAAAAAAATCTACTTTTGAAATACTATTAGTTTCAAGTTATGAAAAATAGCTAAATACAGAAAATAAAATATTTATTATCAATTTTTATGTTTTCTTAATATGTGTAAAACACACATAAACATACATTTTATGGAACAAATGGAATATTATTTAATACATAGATAATATATAACTGAACTAATCATAAATGAGTATATATGAATTTTCATAGTCACACCATGCCAATAAATGCAAAGTTGCATTTTATATGAAAATAACTTATATTTTGAAATAAGAAAAAAACTTTAAAACTATTTGTATTATAAAAGAAAAGATAAGAGTATGTGATGAACAAACCAGCTTGATTTGATTTTAAGTAAGTTAAAAGAAAATTATATGATATAAATTATATATTTTTATAAAATAAAAAAACCAATAATTCAAGCCACTATCAGAGAATTAGATAGTGTTTCACGGATTAAACTTAAACTGGTTTAAAGTAAAAACAAATTAAAAAATTCGTTTTGAACTCAGTCATAAATTTTCCGATCTGAAGAGACTATATTCTGAAAAATCAACCATTCAGATGCTCAACAACTAGGACAAACTGATTCATTTAAATAGTTACTTGTGCCATATTTTTGGAAGGTAAAGAGGAGGAATTTTTCTGCAGCTTTATCTATGCCTCATATGAAATGGAACAGAGAAGAGATTTATGGGAAGATTTGAGATATCACCATGACTCTCTACTCTTTCAAAATCAACCATGTATGGTATGTGGACACTTTAATGAGACTCTAAGGTACAAAAAGCATTAAAACTTTTTGAGCAGCCCAACACTTTCGGTGGAAATGCAAGACTTCTGGAATGTGATTGGATACTGCTCATTAGTAGACCTAGGTCATCAAGGTCCTACATTTACCTGGTGCAATAAAAGATCCAAAGGAACAATATGCAAGAAGTTGGATAGAATGATGGTGAACGATGTGTGGATGCAAAAGTACCCGAGCTCTTATGGTGTCTTTGAGGCAGGGGATGCTCATATCACCTAAGAGGTTGCATAGTACTTGAAATGCAAGAAGAAAAGAAAAGGAAGCCATTTAAGTTCGCAAATGTTCTAGTGAAGCTACCGCAGTTTGGGATGATTGTGGAAGAAGAATGGAAGACGACCCCGCCTCTGTTCATCTCTACATCTGCACTTCATAGATTCTCCAAAAGGCTAAAAAGTTTGAAACCTGCAATGCGAAATCTTGGAAAAACAGAGTCTAAGTGATATATCGAGATGGACAAGAGAGGCACACGCGAACCTGTGTGAGAAACAAAAGCAAACACTAATGCTTCCTACTGCGGTTACAATTGCAGAGGAATCTGAAGCTTACAACAAATGGCAAAGATTGTCTGAGATTGAAGAAGACTTTCTAAAACAAAGAGCAAAGCTCCATTGTTTTACAGTGGGAGATGGTAACAACAAAGTCTTTCATCGAGCAGTGCAGGTTCGAAAGATGAGAAATACAATCAAGGAAATCAAAGATCATAATGGTGAAGTTAAGAAGGGGACAGAGGAGATAAAAACAGAAGCTGTCAGATTCTTTCAAGAGTTCCTTACTCACACACCCGAGGAATACACAGGCATGTCTACTGAGCAACTCCTGCAGCTGTTGCAGTTTTGTTGTTCTGAGATAGACAAAGAACAGATGCTTCATGAAATAACAGAGGAAGAGATACATAAAACTCTTTTCTCAATGCCAAACGAAAAGTCACCGGGTCCTGACGGGTATACCAGTAAATTTTTCAATGACGCTTGGTCAATTGTTGGAAAGGACTTCACAGCAGCGATTCAATATTTTTTGTAAAAGGATTCTTGCCCAAAGGAGTCAACACGACAATTCTAGCTCTCATCCCAAAAAAATAGGATGCAAGTACAATGATGGATTATCGACCTATATTATGCTGCAATTTCATATATAAGGTGATCTCTAAGATCCTTGCTAATAGGCTGAAAGTGATGCTACCCAAGTTTATAGCTCAAAATCAGTCAGCATTTGTCAAAGAGCGTTTGCTGATGGAAAATATGTTGCTTGCATCTGAGGTCGTTAAGGATTATCACAAGCCTGATGTGTCACCTAGATGGCTAGATGTGCTATGAAGATAGACATCTCGAAATCTTTTGACTCAGTACAATGGAATTTTCTTCTCAATGTACTAGCTGCCCTTGATTTTCCAGAAAAGTTCATACATTGGATTCATCTTTGCATATCGACTGCATCTTTCTCTATTCAAGTTAATGGGAAATTAGCGGGCTTCTTCAAAAGTGAAAGAGGTCTACGGCAAGGCTGTGCACTATCTCCATACTTGTTTATGATTTAGATCAATGTTCTGTCAAAAATAATCGACAAAGCAGCAAGTGAGAGAACCATTGGCTACCACCCAAAATGTAAACAAATTGAGTTGACACACCTGTGTTTTGCTGATGATCTAATGGTGTTTGTGGATGGGCATAAAAGATATATTGAGGGTATCGTCAGGGTTTTTGATGCATTCGAAAAGCAGTCTGGTTTAAAAATCAGTATATCTTGTTGGCTGCACAGACCAAAGTCGGGAAAACTTACTCTTTGATTTCCCTTTTGCCATCGGTCAACTACCGGTACGATATCTCGGTATTCCTCTTATGACTAAGCGAGTGACAGAAGCTGACTATATGCCACTCATTGAGAGGATAAAGCAAAAAAAAAAGAGGTCATGGACAGTTAGACATCTATTGTATGCAGGCCAGGCCGCCTTCAGCTTTTGAAGTCGGTAATAGTATGCATAACATCCTTCTGGATCACTGCCTATAGACTACTGAAAGAATGTGTTGAAAAGATACATGGCATGTGCTCCACTTTCATGTGGTCAAGATCAAACTTAAACACACACAAGGCAAAGGTATCATGGACAGAGGTATGTAAACCAAAGCAGGAGAGAGGTTTGGGCATTAAATCATTGCAAGAAGCCAATAAAGTATGTTTTCTTAAGTTAATATGAAGGAATTTCTCTGGACAGAGTTCTCTTTGGGTAAAATGGATCAGCAAGGTAAACCTGAGAAAAAATACATATTGAACGATAAAAGGTACAACGACAGTGGGGTCCTGGATGTGGCGAAAGCTACTGAAGTACCAGGACACATCAAGACATTTCTTTGTATAGAGGTGGGGAATGGAGAGGGCACATGATGAACCCTAGGAAACGATCACTCAACCGGATTGATAAGGAATGGATATGAACTCCAAAGGAGAACTGGATGGGATGAATGGTGACACAAAAGGCTGCGGAAAGACCTCTTGATACTACCAGACTTCGATCGTTGCCGGATGTGACGCACCGGTCCAACAAAAGAAAGATCGAAACTTGGAGATAACCTCATCAAGAAACTAAGAGATGTCCTAAACAAAGAACAAAGAGATAAACTCATAAAAAGGGGGAAAACAATCTGTATTATTTCGTGGTTCATAGGCCTTATTTATAGGATTACAAGTTGTAGAAATCCAAAAAAGAATGTGTTAAAAACAAGACATTGAAAATTGAAACAAAGACTTGACTAAATAAAGTCTTTGACTGAAACTTGGACTAGATTTGGTCAAGGCATGGAAAATGGAGAAGACTAGTCAAGATGACCGTTCGGCTCCTGTCCAGATTCATCCGAGCTGTGTTCAAGGCGGAAAGGATCAGCACATGGACGGGACGATCAGCAAGGGCCGCGGGACATTAACAAGTTGCGTTCCAGTGTGGCAAGTATTCTGAGAGCTTAAGGATCCTTGCCTTAGAGATATATCCAAAGGAGAAGCCCATGATCGGATCGAACAAGGAAGCAAGATCATCAGCACAGTCGCCGGTGCATGAGGTACGAGCCAAACGGGCCAATAGAGAGAAGCCGCGGTCTAAATCAGAATTGGCTCGTCCTAAGTTGATTCTGGCTTGACCATATGCCTTAAAATATGAAGTTGGACGGGAAAGGCAAGTTCCAGTACGGTTAGATTGGTCATCCGGCCATGGTTCCAACCAAAGCTCTTTTCCAAACGTATGCGGGATGGGCCAGTACACTGCACGGTCAGTCTGTCCGGTACGGTGAAAAACATAAACCTCAGTTGAAATGTTCAGAACGTCTTGAAATCCATGCAGAGCTG
>NW_013617430.1:17365-21692 GCF_000695525.1 Brassica oleracea var. oleracea | reverse complement strand
TTAGAAGGATATCCAACACCCGGATATCCGAGAACCCCGGATCCAGACAAGGATAGTAAAATTATGGATTCGCTGGATAAGGATCCGGATCTGGATACCTTAAAATTGCCTAGATACCCGATCCGTTCCAGGCCTACCATTAATTGCTTTTGTTTGTGTGTGTTCATTTGTGTTAAAAAAAAATGTGTTTCATTTAATTCAGCTGAAACGTAATAGTACTTATTTATTAAATAAGAATGGTTTTACAAAAGAAAACTCCAATGAGAATGTTATTTATATGTGTTTTATGTGGTACGGAGATTAAACGTACGAACTCTTCATTCATACTAAAATATTTATCATATTTGGGTCAAAAATTAATATAAATTCACACATGCTTGTTAAGTCTTTCAAGAGTTTTCTCGGGATTTTTTGATAAAAGAAAAAAAAAACTATTGTAAGGGCTGAAAGAGAAAGAGACATAACCATGTGGTTTAGCTTGAGAAACTATCATTATTGCTCGATCGAGTCTTAACGATAGTCCCAGGCCCGGCTCATGTTTTTTACAGACCCTGTGCAATTTTTTTTTATTTTTACAAGACCAAAAAATAATTGTTAAATAGGGCCCTTAAATCTGTAAGAAGAAGACCCTAAATTCTTCCTAAAAATTTCTAATTTTTTTTTGAGACCCTGTGCATAAGCACCTTGTGCACATGCCAAGGGCCGGCACTGGATAGTCCATAGAGTCACCATTCACCAACTCACCATGGACTTGGTCAAGACACATCGACCATCAAATATTTATGGAGTCCATTATATATTTAATTAAACATTTTCCTTTTTCTTTATGCAGGCCCATTATATTTATATTTCTCTATCTAGAAAATGATTAGGAAGGTCACTTATAGTTATGTTTGTCTGAACGGTAGGTATGTCACGTAGGTATGAGCTTATGCACCATATAAATTATAATATATTTGCTTCGTATTTTTCACGACATATATAGCTGTGTATTATTGTGACATTTAATGCGTGATGTATGTTTTTTGTGAAATTTTATTAAACCCACAACAAGGTGAAAATATCAAACGCTAAATCTACGTCTTATAACAGAGTAATATGTTCTCTAATTAAGCTACTTTTCTTTAGTATTATATAGACATATTTTTCAACGTTCTTCTCTTGAAAACGCACATGTTGATATTATGTACCAGCCCTAAATGGTATCTAATCATTTCTCTTACAGTACATGATCTTTAATAATTTGCTCCGTCTACAGAAGATTTGACAGCGACACACATGAAATTTTATATATATAGAGGGCAAGGGTTTTTCCCTCATATATCGATATAAAGGAAAAGATAAGAATCGTTGAAAAGAACCACCTCTCAAATTTCATTTCTTCCCAACCATAGCTTTACATGGCTTCTCGACCTCCCTTTGAGACACATTTCTCTTCCAATTTTGGAAGCTCCTTTCCGAGATCAACTAGTGATGAACCAACCGTCCAAACCTCAGGTGTAAAGCTTCCGGTGATCGATCTTAGCCATCTTACTAATGGCGAGGAGGTCAAGCGCAAAAGATGTGTGAAACAAATGGTTGATGCAGCAAAAGAGTGGGGGTTCTTTCAAGTTGTGAACCATGGGATTCCCAAAGAAGTATTTGAGATGATGTTTCGTGAAGCCAAGAAACTCTTTGACCGATCCTTTAATGTGAAAGTCCGAGAAAAGTTTTCGGACACATCAAAGAATTGTTATCGGTGGGGAAACCCTAACGCAACTTCCCCTACTCAGTACTCCTTTTCTGAAGCGTTTCACATCACTCTTGCTGAGATCTTAAGTTTTTCTGATGATGGCAACAACTTCAGGTTTCAAACTACTTTATTTGATTTGAGATCTGTCGTATGATGAAACCCTAGTTCTTGAATTGTGTTTATTTTTAATTATTGAATTTCAAATAGTGATTTCGTTTCAGGACAAAATTCTTAGCAAGTCACAGTAACTCGTTGAGATTTTTTGTAACCTTTTTATGAAATTTGGTATAGGTAAATGGACATACTTTAATTTTTTAGAATGAAATTTTGAGGTTCTTTGGAAGATCAAGATTCATAGTCACAAGCGTCTATCTAGTAGTATATATACATAGCAACGAGATTCGATCCGGATTCGATCCGAAAATTCGGATATCCGGAGGGGACGAATCCGGATCCGGATAGTAAAATGTTGGATCCGTCAAAGCCGGATCCGGATCCGGATATCTTAATTTTTTAGTCCGGATATCCGGATCCGTAAGTTTTATTAATAACTATTTCAAAAATAGTAATATCTATATATAAAAATTAATTTTATTTAATATATTTTCATTTTTATAATAGTATATATAAATTATATGTAAATTTTGTAATATTATACATCAAAATAATTAAAAACATTATATATTTTTTTATTTTTAAATTATTGTTAATATTTTATATATGTTAATATTATTTTTTATTTATTTTAAGGATCCAAATCCAGATCCGGATATCCGCTGGATATTGCAATTTTTAGAAGGATATCCGATACCCGGATATCCGAGAACTTCGGATCCAGATAAGGATAGTAAAATTATGGATCCGCTGGATAAGGATCCGGATCCGGATACCTTAACGCAACTTCCCCGACTCAGTACTCCTTTTCTGAAGCGTTTCACATCACTCTTGCTGAGATCTTAAGTTTTTCTGATGATGGCAACAACTTCAGGTTTCAAACTACTTTATTTGATTTGAGATCTGTCGTATGATGAAACCCTAGTTCTTGAATTGTGTTTACTTTTAATTATTGAATTTCAAATAGTGATTTCGTTTCAGGACAAAATTCTTAGCAAGTCACAGTAACTCGTTGAGATTTTTTGTAACCTTTTTATGAAATTTGGTATAGGTAAATGGACATACTTTAATTTCTTGGAATGAAATTTTGAGGTTCTTTGGAAGATCAAGGTTCATAGTCACAAGCGTCTATCTAGTAGTATATATACATAGCAACACTCATCATTATTTTACAGTTATAGAAAACTTTGATAACATTCTATATATATAGATCGGTCGGTTGTTAAAGATACACATAAATACAACATCATATCATTATTATACAATCATATAAATGAAGAAATATTCAATATTTTATTTTATTTTATCCTTTTTTTACAGAACAACAGTTGCAATGTATGTGCAAGAGGTAGCTCGAGTGGCACACATGATATGCGAAATACTGGGGAATCAAGTGAAAGTGAACTCGAAGTATTTCGAGAATATTTTTGCACTACAAAACAGCTTTCTAAGACTTAACAAGTATCACCCTTGTGTTTTTGGTTCGCAAGTGTTTGGTTTGGTTCCTCATACCGATACAAGTTTCATCACCATACTCGCTCAAGATCAAATCGGAGGACTAGAATTGAAGAAAAATGAACAATGGATTGGCGTAAAACCTTGCTCGGAGGCTCTCACTGTGAACATTGGTGACATGTTTCAGGTAACTTTAATCATTGATTATCAAAGTTTATAAGGTTACATGTTGTCTCGTTTAAAAATCGTTTACTTAGTTCTAAGCTTTTAAATTATTTATGACTAATTCGCAACCCAATGACTAAGACTACAGAAGTCTAAAAGTACATATCAAACTATAAACGAAGTTATCTGGTTTAGTATATAATATATGATAATAGAATGTTATGCGAGATATATAAGTACATAGAATGAAAAAGAAAGGTTTGCGTTTTCAATTCTTCTGTTATCACATATCAAAAATTGATTTATTCATATATTCTTTGAATCTAGTTACAACAGTATTTTTAACTAATTCCAAGGGAAACAAAGAATGAATTTACTAAGTAAGTTGTGATTAAAAAAATCCTTTACCAAGTAGTTTCAATATGAATCATCTGGATCATACGAAAACATTCAGCCATTCAGGGGAAACCCTAACTCTTTAAAAAAGTGTTTTTGGAGTTGTGGACATAAAGTTATATGTAAGATTCTGGTCCCTAAAACTTAACACTACTAATCCAAAATCTAATAGATGTTTTTTATAAGTAATCTAATAGATTTTGAATCACTTGACTTTTGTTCTTACAATTAGGTAATTAATCATGCTAAAATCTAACTAATTATCTTATGCATGCGCTATAGGCACTGAGTAATGGAGTGTACCAGAGCGTTAGACATAGAGTGATAACTCCAGCAAACGTGGAGAGGTTGTCGATAGCATTCTTCGTATGTCCCTATCAGGAAACAGAGATTGAATGCTCTGGGAATCCGAAGAAGTATAGAAGATTCAGTTTCAGAGAGTACAAAGAGCAGAGTGAACGTGAT
>NW_013617430.1:15531-16027 GCF_000695525.1 Brassica oleracea var. oleracea | reverse complement strand
AGCTGTGGTGGAATCCACAAGAATATGGAGTAGAAGTCTAGCGAGAGCTACCCACGGAGAAAAGAGAAAAGATGAGCCAGTCGCGAGAGGCGGGATATAAAAACGTGCATTGTAGAGTCCTTAAGCGGGATATAAAAACGTGCATTGTAGAGTCTTTAGCTCATGGTCGGGCATTTGGGTTTTTGTACAATAGATCTTATTAGCTCATGACTTGTGATTGTTTGCTCTTCCTGAGTTGAGATCGTGGGTTCCTGGAACCTGCCCTCACTGAGTATTCCGTACTCACCCCTCTTCTTACAGGTATGGCCGAAAGGGAGCGGGAGTAGATGTTCTTATGGTGCAAGTGTTTTCTCGAGGCTTTCTTTTATGACTCTTTTCTTTTAAACATTTTCCTTAAGTTTTCATTTGACATTCAGTCTTCAGTGGAGTTCGGATTTATGTAAGACTATTTGAGTTTTAATAAGAGTTTTGGACGAAAAGAATTGGGTTATGGTAT
>NW_013617430.1:7430-14189 GCF_000695525.1 Brassica oleracea var. oleracea | reverse complement strand
AGACTGCAGGGACAGAGAAAATGGCCACGAGGGGAAGATATGAGGAGGTACCAGTGATCCTCGCAGGAGTGAACTTACCCGGAGACTTGCTGGAACACAGAGCTGGGAATGGATTGGCTAGCACAGCGCAGAGCTGTAGTCGAGTGTGCCAAGGCGTGCGTTAGGATTCCGCTTGATGGGAGGCAAATCATGTACAGAGGAATGAGAACTAGGACCGGTATATCCGTGGTATCGATGGCCCATGCCGAAGAAGCAATCCGGAAAGGAGGAGAAGCCTTCCTAGCCACTATAGAAATGGTGGGGGAGACCGAAGCGCCAGATCTGAGAAGTATTCCAGTAGCGGCAGAGTATGCAGATGTGTTCGAACCACTACGCAGGCCCCCACCTCATCGAAATAATGCCTTTTCGATTGAGTTAGAACCCGGAACCGCTCCGGTCTCCAGGGCCCCCTACCGATTGGCACCGGCAGAGATGGCCGAACTTAAGAAACAACTGAAAGAACTAGTGGAAAAAGGATTAATACGCCCGAGTAGCTCGCCCTGGGGGGCGCCCGTGCTCTTTGTCAAGAATAAGGATGGGAGCCTTCGACTGTGCATCGACTACCGGGGATTAAACAAGGTGACCGTTAAAAATAAGTACCCCCTACCCCGTATAGACGAACTCATGGATCAGCTGGAGGGGGCCACATGGTTTTCAAAGATCGACCTTGCTTCGGGTTATCACCAAATTCCTATTCACGAAGGGGATATTAGGAAGACGGCTTTCCGTACCCGGTACGGACACTACGAATTCGTATTAATGCGCCGGTAGCTTTCATGGGATTAATGAACGACATTTTCAGAGATTATCTGGATCAATACGTGATTGTCTTCATCGACGATATCTTAATTTATTCCAAGAGCCGGGAGGACCACGGACGCCATTTGAGTATAGTGCTGGACAAGTTAAGGGAGCAGGGGTTATATGCTAAGCTTAGCAAGTGTAGTTTCTGGCAACGTAAGATCGGGTTCCTAGGGCATGTAATTTCCGAGGCAGGGATAGCGGTGGATCCCGAGAAGATCACCGCAATCACAAAATGGCCAACACCAGGTAACGCTACCGAAGTTCGAAGTTTCCTCGGATTGGCAGGGTACTACCGTAAGTTCGTTTTAGGGTTCGCCACAACAGCCAGACCACTCACCCGCCTTACGGGTAAGGAGGTTAGGTTCGAATGGACAGAGGCTTGCGAGGAGGGATTCAAACAACTAAACGGGATGTTGACTAGAGCCCCAGTACTAGTTCTACCTAAACAAGGGGTGCCATTTGTGGTCTACACCGACGCCTCCGGGGTTGGAGTGGGATGCGTACTCATGCAGGAGGGAAGGGTGATCGCCTACGCATCCAGACAGCTGCGGAAACATGAGACTAACTACCTAACACATGACCTAGAGTTAGCAGCAGTGGTATTCGCCCTTAAAATCTGGAGATCGTACCTATACGGAGAAAAGGTGCAAATTTTCACAGATCACCAGAGTTTGAAATACATGTTCACCCAAGGAGACTTGAATCTACGGCAACGCAGGTGGATGGAGCTGCTAGCAGATTACGACCTGGTCATCGATTACCACCCCGGGAAGGCAAATCTGGTGGCAGATGCCTTAAGCCAAAGGAAATCGGATGTTTCCAGAGCAAAGGAAACTCAGGAACTCGCCACGGCCATAACAAAACTACGTCTCTGTGCGATGACAGTAAACGAGGAGGGCGCCGGACTAGAGGTCGTGGAACAAGCTGACCTACTGAGTCGAATCAGTAAGGCCGAGGAGATGGACTCCACTCTCCAAGGGATGGTCGACAAGGAGGTAAACGGGTACCGTACGGCTGGGAATGGTACTATCGTATTTAAAGGCTGAGTGTGCGTACCAAATGATGGGAAACATGAAATGGGTTGGCTACGGTCTTCGGGAGATAGCATTAAAGAGTAGACGAGAGTGAATGGATTCGTGTCGTATCGATTTTTAAGAAAGCACGGTTGCTACGTAGAGACCGAGTCGTGTGCATGCTCGGTTGCTACGTAGCGACCGAGCTTCGGTGAGAGCTCGGTCGCTACGTAGCGACCGAGCTTCGGGTAGAGATCGGTCGCTACGTAGCGACCAAGCTTCGGGGAGAGCTCGGTCGCTACGTAGCGACCAAGCTTCAGGGAGAGCTCGGTCGCTACGTAGCGACCGAGCCGTGTACGTACTCGGTTGCTACGTAGCGACCGAGTTTCGGTGAGAGTTCGGTCGCTACGTAGCGACCGAGCTTCGGTGTAGCGACCGAGCTTCGGGGAGAGCTCGATCGCTACGTAGCGACCGAGCACGCTACGTAGCGACCGAGCACGCTACGTAGCGACCGAGCACGCTACGTAGCGACCGAGCACGCTACGTAGCGACCGAGCACGCTACGTAGCGACCGAGCACGCTACGTAGCGACCGAGCACGCTACGTAGCGACCGAGCACGCTACGTAGCGACCGAGCACGCTACGTAGCGACCGAGCACGCTACGTAGCGACCGAGCACGCTACGTAGCGACCGAGCACGCTACGTAGCGACCGAGCACGCTACGTAGCGACCGAGCACGCTACGTAGCGACCGAGCACGCTACGTAGCGACCGAGCACGCAACGTAGCGACCAGTTTTTGCGCTGGTTGCTACGCGGCAACCTTGTTCGCGTCTTTCTCCGATTTTTCGTGAATGTGTTTTCTCCGCAAGATTCTTCGTAAAAATAGATCTTTTTCTAAGATTTATTTTTCGTAAAAATGTTCATGCCTATTTTTACGAACTTTTAGACATTGATTCCGTCGTGACCGAATTTGACCCCAACAAAGGGTAGACGAGAATGCATGGTCTAATTATCGTATTGATGTTTCGGAAGAGCTCGGTTGCTACATAGCGATCGAACGGAACGGACGCTCGATCGCTACGTACCGTGCTCGGTCGCTACGTAGCGATCGAGCAAAATACGAGTTGGGTCGCTGCGTAGCGACCTTTTTCGAGCTCTTTTCCGATGTTTCGTGTTTCCTCCGCAAAGCTTTTTGTAAGGAAGAATCTATTTCGAAAAAGTATTTGTCGGAAAAACTTTTCTCGTTTTCTTCTTCGGACGTTTTGAATGTTAACTTCGTCGTAACCGTTTTTGACCCCAACATGCAGGTACCCGTTTTCTTTAAAGATAGTTTCATAGCAGGAGGCTAACTATCTGGGTAACGGTTTGATTAAGTAGATTGCTTGTTAGACTAGTTAAATGCTTGCTCGTTTAATTAATCTTGTTGATTGAGGTTAGTCAGCTCTTGGTAAGGGAGTGACTAACGGGTTGAGTTGCTAGAATTAGGTTATTTGGTTATGTGTTAGAATCCTAGTGACTCAGTCATGAGTACGTGTATGGCCAGAGAATCCTACTTGGATTCTAGAGCCAAGTATTATAGGAATTGAGATTAGTAGAGGATTAGGTAACACGCAAGTGTGTGAGATAGAGTTGAGAACCTCGTGGTGGTTCTACTCATGGCAGGTCATTGCTTCCTCAAATTGGTACCACTAAGCCGGTCGTGGTTCGGAAAGTGGTGGGCTTGGTTTAGCCTTGTCTAACTTAGTAACGGTCTGATTAGATAATAATTGAGGTTATTGATTTGTGATCGATTGCTTAGCCTTTGCTTTTATTTCATGCTAGGGCTAGATTGATTGTTATTTTGGTTTGTCTGGGTTAGAGTCTAGGTTGTGGGTAAAGGCCGCCAGCTCACTGAGTAATACTAGATTACTCATCCAACTCCGTTGTCCTTTTTGCAGGTCGCTTTAGGTAAGGATGATCGGATAGCTTGGTTCTGGACGTTAGGACCGCCGGAGTAGATTTCATGCCTTTTGTAAACGGTATTTTGTTATGTGTTTGTTGGCTCGATTTGGCATTAGGCCGGGCCCAGTCTCGAATTATTCTATGTAGGAATATTTCCTAAATCAATAAAGTATTTATTTTATAAGAGCTTCATGAGTACTCTGATATTTGACTAGTCCGGTCTAACACAACGTTAGGTCGTGGTACAGGTTGAAAAGCCTTAGGCATTGATCTAACGGAAAATGCTAACTCTAGGTACGGGTTGCAAAGCCTTATGCCTTAACGCAGCGGGACGAGTTAGTGGATGAACTGGTCTAGGTCGTGGAGTAAAGTTTGTGACTCTGACCGGATCGTCCCTAGCCCGTCATGTAGTGCTTCCGGACCATGGTATTAGGGTGGACGGTCAGTCATGTTCTTGTTTGATTGTTGGCTGGCCGGTTGGCCTTTCATCTTTAAACCTTGGTGTGGGTCGTCCGTCGGTCATGTTCTTGTTTGATTATCGGCCGGTGGGTCGACCTATGCTTGGGACGGTTCGGGGGTGTTACAGAGGTGGTATCAGAGCATGGTTTCGTCCATGCTTCCGGAACTCATGATTTAATCGATTTTAAATATTTATCGAGTCAAAATAAGTTACAAAAGGCATTAGGGAAACCGGTCACGTCCAGCGATAGGATATGTTGGTTTAGTAATTAGAATTTAGATAGTGGAATCTAAAATTGCTAGGTTGCTTGGTTAGAATTGTTAGGTTGCTGGTTAGAATTGCTAGGTTGTTTTGGTTAGCATTGCGGTTAGGTTGGATTATTAGTATTTGTTGGGTTAGTTGTTGACTAACTTGCGTGTGAGATGTTCTTTTCAGTTGCAGCGAGTAAATGTGTTTGTTGATCGGAACTTTAAGGATGGAAACCTTAAAGTGAAGGGAGTTTGAGGCCAAAAACCCAAAGCCGAAGAGAATGAGTGAAGATAGGTTCAGAAGGACTGGGCTGTGGTATGGACTTGACAGATGGGAGGAAAAAAGACTTTGTTGGGAAAGGACTTCATCAAGAGTTGGGAAGACGAAGATCGAGAAAATGGTTGGAGTAATCAGGAACGAGCATGGACAAGTTCGTATCATGGGAAATCAGAGCAACAGTAGGAGATGATCCAGCGATCATTCAACTAAAGAGTGATAGAATTCCAATTGAAGGAGTAGGAAACTTGAAACTGTTTGATAAGGAGTCTCAAGCTTTTTATATGCCTACTTTCACATCCAACTTATTATCTGTTAAAAGAGCAACCAATGATCTAAATTGCAATGTTATTTTCAGTCCTAACTGTAGAAACCCGTTAAAAATAAAAAAAAGAGAGAATGGTCGAGTATCTTTGTGGTGGTCGAGTCGCGGGCTAGAATTGATCGTGAGTGAACTATGAGTGGCCATAGTTAGAAGATGTCTTAGATTGATCAGACGGACGTTTTGGAAGCATAACAATTTTGGAAGCACGACGGTTTAGAAGCTCGACGTTTTGAAGACCGACGTTTCTTCATCAAGAAGTTTTCTCGGAAAATCTTCATATCAGTAAAATATTATTCTGGAGACATCATAAGTCGGAAGCAGGACGGGAATTAAGCAGGATGGGAATCAAGCACGACGGGATCGAAGCACGACGAGAAAACCCAAAATTAGACAAAACTAAGAAATTTTTCAAGGAAGCCGGAGGCTCGGAAAATATTTTCTGTCAAGGTCAGAAATATTTTGGAGTTTATTAAAAATATTCAGAGCATCAGAACGGGAGCAGGAAAATATTCGGGATTGATCGCGGGTCAAAAATTCACCGGAAGGATCGAAATCGCGCAAATGAACCAAGAAGCTCGAGGTGTCTCAATGCATGAGTCAAGGACGTGGTGTCAAGTCGTCTATTGGGTTTTGGCTAAATCTTCTTCGATCAACCAGCTGCCTCTAGCCTAGAACACTGTGAGTTGGTTTGTTTGAATTCCACTTGGAATTTAGGGTAGATCGAGTTTGCATATAAATTAGAATGATCACGTTACTGGGTGATAGAGTCCTTAGGGTTATTTTAATTATGGAATCAGACTCAGTTTAGCATGGGCTAAGTTGAGATGGAAGGAATTAAGATTGAGTAAATAACCTGACTAGGACTAGGGCTAGGATGCATCATGTTTTCTATTATTGCGTGTTGATATGGTTAAGTGCAGGTACCCGTTATTTTTAAAGATAGTTTCATAGCAGGAGGCTAACTATCTGGGTAACGGTTTGATTAAGTAGATTACTTGTTAGACTAGTTAAATGCTTGCTCGTTTAATTAATCTTGTTGATTGAGGTTAGTCAGCTCTTGGTAAGGGAGTGACTAACTGGTTGAGTTGCTAGAATTAGGTTATTTGGTTATGTGTTAGAATCCTAGTGAGTCAGTCATGAGTATGTGTATGGCCAGAGAATCCTACTTGGATTCTAGAGCCAAGTATTATCCTTAGGAATTGAGATTAGTAGAGTATTAGGTAACACGCAAGTGTGTGAGATAGAGTTGAGAACCTCGTGGTGGTTCTACTCATGGCAGGTCATTGCTTCCTCAAATTGGTACCACTAAGCCGGTCGTGACCCGGAAAGTTGTGGGCTCGGTTTAGCTTGGTTGATCACCAAGGCAGTGTCACACGTGGATGTGACAGCCCCCGGCGAGTCCGATAGAGGACCGGGGCACGGCGATTCCGATTGAAGACCGTGACCGGGTGATTCCCGAGCGCCTACGCCTGTGTGGTGTAATAGTGAAGGGATTGCCGGTGTCCCTTGTGTGGAGGAAGAATGATTTTGTCGGGCCCAATTAGAGTGTCGTGTATAGTAGAGGGTTGAAACCCTAGAGTGAGTGGTAACACCGGAATACGGTGTTAAGAGTTAGACTCGAGTCATAGTTAATTAGTGTCTTGTTATTGT
>NW_013617430.1:2570-7233 GCF_000695525.1 Brassica oleracea var. oleracea | reverse complement strand
TATTGCATGCTAGGGCTAGATTGATTGTTATTTTGGGTTGTCTGGGTTAGAGTCTTGGTTGCGGGTAGAGGCCGCCAGCTCACTGAGTAATACTAGATTACTCATCAAACTCCGTTGTCCTTTTTGCAGGTCGCTTTAGGTAAGGATGATCGGATAGCTTGGTTCTGGACGTTAGGACCGCCGGAGTAGATTTCATGCCTTTTGTAAACGATAGTGTTTGTTGGCTCGATTTGGCATTAGGCCGGACCCAGTCTCGAATTATTCTACCCAGTCTTGAATTATTCAATGTATGAATATTTCTTAAATCAATAAAAGTAATTGTTTTATATGCGCTTCATGAGTACTCTGATATTTGACTAGTCCGGTCTAACACAACGTTAGGTCGTGGTACAGGTTGAAAAGCCTTAGGCCTTGATCTAACGGAAAATGATAACTCTAGGTATGGGTTGCAATCCCTTATGCCTTGACGCAGAGGGACGAGTTGTGTTGGGTTGGACGGTCAGTCATGTTTATGTTTGATTGTTGGCTTGCCGGCGGTTGGCCTTACATCTCCAACCCTTGGTGTGGGTCGTCCGTCGGTCATGTTCTTGTTTGATTGTTGGCCGGTGGGTCGACCTATGCTTAGGACGGTTCAGGGGTGTTACACCACCGGAGGAAACTCACCTATCTCTGCGGACGGAGGAGCAAGCTCGACGACCTCGCGGCTAAGATTTTCAACCTCTGTGGTAAGATCTAGCGAAGAACCGGAGGAGTTCATCTTCTGAAGGACCGACACCCGATCTCTGCTTCTTTGACCTAACCCTACCACCTATGGAAGAAGAGTCTAGGGCAAGATCGGATTTGGATTTCATCCTAGAGGGCTACGAGGATAATCGAGAAGAAAGAGATCGAGAGAAAAGAGAGAGTGAAAAGGAGATAATACCTGAAAATGGAGAACTAAGCTTGAGCGAATGAAGACCACAGAGTAAGAGAGAGAATAGGAAAATTGGAAAGCCGCTAGGCGACAAGAAGTAGAAAGAAGGGTAGTAAACCCAAGGGAGATTCTCACGCGCTACAAGGAGGACGCCACGCGAGGGAGCGGATTTCGAGGCTTCATCAAAACCTGTTCCCTTTTTCGTCATAAACGCGGACCAAACGACTCTAAGGAACCCCGAACTCTATCAAGAATCTCCCCGTTCGCGCCAGTGTTAAGGCATGTTCCTACCCCAGCTCTTCCTCAGGGAACATCAGAGCTCTAGACTCCACCGTCTCCAAGACATCATCAGAAGCCCAGAGCTTCCCCTCTTCAACAAGAATCAGCGGTCCAAGTAGCACCAGACCCCGGTCTGATATAGGGGAAACTGATTATCCCCCGGGTTCAGAGTACGGTTCCGACCTGAGTGGAACCCGGGATCGCAGGATTACTGGAGCGATGTCCTGCCTAAGGGAAGCCTGCTGAGAATAAGCAACTCCGGTTGACTTGAGTGCACAGGTTATTCCCCGAGTTCGATGACGTAATCGAGCAATATGGGGCAAACTGTTGGGGAAAAATACTCAGGTATGGAATTCCTCCAGCCCACAGGCAGGACATCGGCCTCTGGATCCCCGCTGGAAGGAACCCCGGTTCCCAGGATCCCCGCTAGAAGGAACTCCGGTTCCCTGCTATGGAGTTTTCCGGGTACTGTCCCAGGATCGCCTCCTTCCCCCGAGAAATGGAAAACTTCCGATAAGGAGAACCATCCATATTTCCAAGTATGGAAGAGTTTAACCTACTCCAACCGAATAAGGCCGCCTTAGGAAGACTATATAAACGGAACCTAAACCCTAAAGCAAGGGATCAACACTTGGAGACTTAGAAAATAGGGCTAGACGGCTAGAATTAGGGTTCTTACTCAAATCATTGTAATCCTAGTTTGTCTACTCAATAAAACGTCTCTTCAAGTCTTTATCTCTACTGTATCTCTCGAAATTAATACAAATACTAGCTTTGTCCATCGTTCTGTGGTACTCAAAAAGATCCTACACAAAAAAACCCTAACAAGGATTCCTCTAGATAAGCCATTCGATGAGGCTTATTTTACCCACAGATTGTGGATGTTCTTCAGAGAAACCAGAGAGACAGAAGAAGACATTAGGAGAATGTTTTGTGAAGATAGAGAACAGATGAGGAAGAGGGTTACATTGAAAAAGAAGAGTGATCCTGAGCAATTTGCAATACCATGCACTGTGAAGGGTATTGAATTCCCACATGCCTTGTGCGACACAAGAGCATCAGTCAGCATCCTACCTAGAGTTATGGCAGACCATCTAGGTCTGCAGGTGGCGCCTTCCAAGGAATTATTCACTTTTGTGGATTGTTCTCATAGAAACTCAGGAGGAATTGTGAGAGACCTAGATGTGCAGATTGGTAATGCCCTAATTCTAGTAGATTTCCATGTCTTGGACATCAAGCTGAACTGGAACTCTTCTCTATTACTTGGGAGAGCCTTCTTCTCAACAGTAGGAGCAGTGTGCAACTTGCAAACCAACCAGTTGTGCCTAATGCTCATAGATCCTAATGTCCACTACAGCCCTATTCTAGTCAAGAAGCCCCAAACGACCCCCAGAAGAATCAATGATCCAGGAATCATTGCAGCATGCCACTGTGGAGCTGAGTACGAGATAGAATACTCAGCGTCGATCGAAACTCACACTGCAACATCAGTCGACAGTGCCCAGCAAAAATCAACAGACGGAGCAGAAGACGAATCGTAATCAAGGAGAATGGCAAAATGATTACTACAATCCAACTATGGCAGCACACAACATGCATACGGAGGAGTATGATGAAGATTATGAGGAAGAACAAGTTATAGAACAAAGAGCGACTCTTGACAAGGAAGATAGACTTCTCCATCATTCCTTTTGGAAAAAGAAGTCGCCATCGATCGACAGGAACGGATCACCATCGATCGACACTCAATCTCATCAACAAAGCCACCTTCGAGCATCGACCGACATCGCCTACTACCCATCGATCGACACTAACGTCGACGCTACCCGAGATGGAGAATACTCAATCGGAAGTTCGGCAGATGATCGCCATCACGAGAGCTATGCAGTAGAGACAGCATACCGTGATCAAGGAGATGATGAACTTCATGAGGGTTTCACTTATGAGGACTCAACATGAAAAGACGCGATGAAACAGATCAGAAACGAGCAGAAGCTGCTTGGGAAAGAACACATTTCAGCCATCCGATCGACAGAGATATTCCTCCATCGATCGACATCAATCCTTCAACATCGATGGATATCAACAATACAACATCGATCGACAGCCGTCCAAAACCAAAAACCACTATAAGCGAAAAGGATAAATCTGATATCCAGTATCTAACTCCAGACGAATTTGGTATTTTCAGGGACCCAGATGGCTATGCAAAAGCAATAGATGAACATACACTGCACGTATCTCGAGAGGATATTGCAGACATCCTTCAAACAGCCAATGGGGCAGACAACCTCTTCATGAAACAACGCACTATTACATAACACCAGCAGGAGGTTACAAAGGAGTTCTATGACACAGCTGGTGGCATAGATAAACGCTTCAAACAAAGGTCTCGACACCCTACTCGACCATTGATCGACGTTGACGTCCCAACATCGGTCGACGACAATCCATCACACTCACATACGATGAAGTCTCAACCAGATTTTCACACCAGAGAAGAGATAGATCAGATGGTAGAAGGGATTTACAGAGCTCTGGAAACTGCAGAAGAGAGGCTTGATAGGAGATGTGATGACATCTATTTCCCAATAGATCTTAGCATTAGTTCTTTGACTTCCAAGATTGAAGCTATTCAAGGGGAATTAGTGGAGATTCAGAGTTACATTGCCCGTCGACCAGAAGCATCAGCATCGATCGACAGACGCAACAATAAATCGACCGACACTCACAGACAGACATCGATCGACGATGCTACAAACCGAGGGAGGCTAGTACAAAAGGTGACATCAGACATGTTTGACACACACAACCATGGAGAGGAGATCTCATCTGACACATACACCACAGTTATGAGACATCAGTTCAATCTTGAGAGTCTTGGAGATAGATTACAGAAGATAGAGGATGCAACTACAATAATGAAGGACAAATGGCGCAGAGGAGATGAAGCAATGCGAGACTTCACTGGTACATGGTTCAACAAGCGCAAAGAAGACATGGAGACTTGTTTCCCAACAAGTGCCAGCTTTCAACATCACTAGCCCAAATCACCTCCAAAGTCTAGCTAAATGACTATAACAAAGCGCTGAGTGAGAGGCAACCCACTATTAGGTACTATTTATTTGGTTTTTATTAATCTACTATTTATGCTAGTTTTTAATAATTGCAGGTCATAAAAAAAAAGATCCGAGTAGACGATTGCCGTGAGTATCGACCGATGAGACTGTCGACATCGATCGACATAGCATCACCTGCGGCGACCGATATCAACATCCTTACATCGGTCGACATATATTCCGGTCTGGTATATCGTTTTAATGTGTTACATTACATACTTATGATTTAATTATCACCATAACTCCGACGGAGTTTACACTAGGGACAATGTAGTTTAAGTCTGGGGGGAGGTTTACTGATATTAGTTTATTCATGAATTTTAAAAATATTTTCAAACATAAAGTTTTTATT
>NW_013617430.1:0-1605 GCF_000695525.1 Brassica oleracea var. oleracea | reverse complement strand
TTTTTTTTTTGAATGAATGTTAAATTTTATTCATCAAAAAACCCTTATTAAATCAAGTGCATCCTTTGTGATAAAGAAATTACAACTTTTTAATCAAAATTTCAAACTCAAAATTTCACCCTCAAAAACTTCTGCTCAAACTCTAGTAGCAAACCAGAACTGCAAAGCTCCCTCCATACCTCCAATCCTTTTAGTTTGCAAAAGACTAAGTTTGTTGAGAATGTCTTTATCAACCAGTTTCTTCAACACTGATAAGGACATAAGCTGATCTCCATGCTTCACCTTGTTCCTCTCCCTCCAGACAGCATACACCACAGCTTGCAATGCATATCTAATGCAGAAAAGCTTTCTCTTGTCCCGTATCCCATCAGTAATCAAGAGCATAATACTTGACCATCGATTAGTATAAGAGCTTCTAAGGACACCTCTAATCGTATGTTCCCAAATCTGAGATGAATAAGAACATTCAAAAAAGAGGTGATCCCTTGACTCTGATGCACTCTTACACAACACACATGTTGAGTCAGCTCCTGGATTCCAACTCGATATCCTGTCCATCGTAGATAGCCTATTCAAAGTTGCCAACCACATAATGAAAGCGAACTTAGGAGTTGCTTGGGAGAACCAAACACCTCGAGACCATCTGCACTTATCCTTCTGCTCTCTTAACAACTTCCAAGTCTCCTGAGTAGAAAATAAATGCTTAAAACCAGACTCTCGCTTCCAAAGACTAATGTCCAGCTCTTCCACATTCAAAGAATCTGTCAAAGCATTTAATTCATTTTCAATACTCATTAGCAGCGGAGTATGATGCCTTCTTCTTCTACGGGACTCAAGAATAGCATCTTCCACAGTAGCATCGTTTCTTATACCCATATCAATAATACCCCTCCTCCCTATAAGGACAGAAAGAGCACTCCCCTGATCCGACCAGCTATCATACCAAAATGATGTGTGTCTTCCATTTCCAATTTTTTTCCTGTAGAATACTCTTGCTACCTCTCTCAGCTTCAACAATTTTCTCCATATCTAAGAGCCTGCTTGAGTTTTAATACTCACTTCCCAAAAAATTTTCTTCTTCAACAGATTTTCTTTAATCCATTTACCCCACAAAGAATCACCAGTGAGCATCCTCCATATAATTTTCAATCCATAGACCTTGTAAATATCTTTAAGAGCTCTCAGCCCTAATCCTCCTTCCTCCTTAAGCCTACAGATATCTTTCCAAGCAACTTTAGCTTATGATGTTCTCAGCTCAGGACCTGTCCACAAGAAAGCCCCACATGGCTGTTCCACTTCCTTGCTGCATTGACTCGGGAGTCTAAACACTGCTGCCCAAAAATTTACTATACTCATCAGGACAGATTGGATAAGTTGCAGTATTCCTGCATATGAGAGGAACCTGCAAGACCACGTGTTGATTCTGCTTCTAATTTTCTCCAACAGTGGCATGTAATCTTGCTTCTTCGTAGCTTGCATCATCAATGGAAGCCCCAGGTATCTCACAGGCAGTTCACCCTCCTTAAAAGGAAAAATCTGTAAGATCCTACACTTTGCGCCCTCAGAAATCCCAGCCATATAAATAGTGGACTTCTCCAAACTGAT